>NW_026869174.1:0-264774 GCF_020745735.1 Hemiscyllium ocellatum | reverse complement strand
GTCCTCACTTTCTCCTGGACAGGTTAATGGACTAGTTAAGAATTGGACCTTGAGTGTTGTGTGTTCCTACTCAGGGCGTAGATTATAAGAGTCTATCAGGGCTTTGGTTCGGCAAAAGGGGATCCTGTATGTAGCTCCTGGGAACCACATTCCAGAAGGATGTGATTGCACTGGAGGGGTGCAGATGTGATTCACCAATGTTCCCTGGGATGGAGCATATCAGCTATGGAGAGAGGCTGGATAAGATCGGGTTGTTTACTTTGGGAGCAGAGAAAGCGAGGATCAGGATTCAGAAGGATAAGATATAAGCAACACGGACAGGGTGGATAACAACAACTGTTCCTTTTAATCAGAGGATCAAGAACAAAGGAGTACACTTTTTAAAGAGAAAGAGTTTGAGGTTCAGAGACTATTTAAACATTTTTTTCACCCGAGTTGGGCTTCTGGGATTACTTCCTGAGTCGGGAATTAATCACGAGTAACCTCACAATCGTTAAAAAGTACTTGGACAAGCACTTGGAAGTGTCATAACATTCCAGCTAGGACTGCTGTAGAAAGTGGACTAATATAGATCGTGCTGTACTTCTGTTGGCACAGAGTCTTTGCTCCTGTGAGTGCACCATGTGTGAAGATCAATTATTGGAGCAATTAAAGCAGGAATTGATGGGTTTCTGAAGATTTTATGTTCATAAGGGTTATACGTGTGAACTGTAATAGCTTGTTAAATTATGTGAGAAATATAGACACAACAAGTGTAGTTTCCTTACAGTTTGGAACCAGAGAATGGAGAATGTGGAACAGAGAAATGGCAGAACTATGAAGCCACTACTTCAGTTCAGTCTCACGAAACTTTCTCACAATATAAGGAAAACTAAGTCTGATGTGGGAAATGATAGAGTACGTGGAACCTAGAAACATAGTAAGTAAATGGTTTAGCAGAAATTATTGTGGCTGAAAGTAATAGTCATAGACAACACTAACATAGATTTATGAAATGGGAATTATGTTTGAGAAGCAGCCTGGCTGACAAATGAAACAGCAGTAATGGATGTAAAACATGTTGATTTTTAGGAAAATGTTGGTAAAGCTCCAAGCCCAATTTGCAATATCAAATCTGAGTGGATTGGGGCTAAATATGGGCATTTCGAGAATGGGACAGCTGGCAGTAAACAGTGAATAGAAATAAACAGACTCGTCAAGCAACAGCCTGACTTGTCTGTAAGGTATGATTCTGTGAGTATGACTATGACCTAGACACCCCATCACCTTCCCCGGATATGTCCTGTCTCATCAGCAGGATGGACACAGCAGAGGTGGCGGCACAGTGGGATGCAGTTAGAAGGGAATTGCTCTTGGAGTCCTCAACAGTGACTCCGTATTCCATGGCATTAGTTTGCATTTGGAAAGGAAACCTCTTGCTGATTACCAAGTACCAGCATCTCTCAACTGATGTATCAGTACTCCTCCATGCTGACCAACACTTGAGGAAGCACTCAGGGTAGCATCATTCTGGTGGGTATTTCAATGTTCACCACCAACAGTGTCTCAGCTACAGCATTATTGATCGAGAAGGCTGGTCCTAAAGGATATAACTGCTAGAGTGGTTCTGCGGCAGGCAGTGAAGGAACCAACAAGAGGAATATATACACTTGACCACAGCGTTACTAATCTGCCAATTGCAGAAAGTATCTGCCTATGACAGTATCGGTAAGAGTGACCACCGCATAGTCATTGTGGAGACAAAGTCACACCTGCACATTGAGAATAACATTTACCATTTGGGGGTGGTACTATCACAGTCCGAAATAGGGCAGACTTCGAACAGATCTAACAGTTCAAGTCTGGGTGTCCATAAGGTGCTGTGGTTCATCTACAAGCAGAATTGTACAGCCACACAACCTCATGACCTGGCATACCCCCCTCGCAACAATTACCATCAATCCAGAGGATCAGCATTGGTTCAATGGATGCACGATGGCAGGAGCAGCACCAGGCAAACCTGACAATGAAGTGTCAGCCTGGTGAAGCCACCAAACAGGACTACTCGTGGGCCAAACAGCATAAGCAGTAAGTGATAGACAGAGCTAAGTGATCCCACAAGCAACGGTTCAGATCTAAGCTCTGCAGTCCTTCCACATCTAGTCGAGAAACGTTGGAGACAATTAAACAATTCATTGGAGAAGAGGTTTCAACAAATAACGCCTTCCTCCATGATGGAAGAGCCCAGCACTTCAGTGTATAAGATAAGGCGGATGCACTCGGAACAACTTTCAGTCAGAAATGCTGAGTGGATGATCCATTTCAGCCTCCTCCAGTGGTCCTCAGCAATTCAGTTACCAGTCATCAACCAATTCGATTCAGTCCATGCGATATCCAGAAACGGTTGGAGATACGGGGATACTCTATGGGGTCCATACTCTGACAACATTCTGGCAATAGTACTGGTAACTTGTGCTCCATAACTTGCCACTCACCGACCAAACTGTTTCAATACAGTTACAACAATGGCTTTTTCCTGATTATGTGGAAAATTACCCCAAGAATCTCCTGTATATAAAAAGCAGAACAAATCCAATCCGCCCAATTACTACTCCATCAGTCTACTCTCGATCATCAGTAAAGTGTGGAAGGTCTCAGTGCTTTTAAGCAGCAACCTATTCATCAATACCCTTCAATGACGCCCAGTTTGGGTTCCACCAGGGCCACTCAACTCCTGACCTCATTACCTTGATTCAAACATGGACAAGGAGCTGAATTCCAGAGGTAGGGTGAGAGTGATAGCCCTTTAAATCAAGGCTGCATTCGACCTTGTGTGGTATCAAGGTGCTTTTGCAACACAGGATTCAATGGGTATCAGAGGCAAACTCCCCGCTGCTTAGAATCGTACCTGACACGTAGGAAGATGGTCATGGTTGATGAAGGACAGTCAACTCAGCTACATGTCTGTCGGAGTCCCTCGAGCAGTGAACAGAAACCTGCCCCTTGGCATTCAATGGTGTACTACCACTGAATCCCCCAGTGTCAAAGCCCTGGTGGGTAATCATTGCTCAGAACCTCACTGGTCTCCCCACATGAACACTGTAACTATAAGAGCAAGTCCAAAGCTAGGAATGCTGCGGCGAGTAACTCACATCCTGACTTCCAAAATTCTGTCCATCATCTACAATGCATGTCAATACAATATAGGTCAGAAGTGTGGCAGAAGACTCCCAGTTTGCCTGATGAGTGCAGCCCCAACAACACTCCAGAAGCTTTATACCATCCAAGTCAAAAGCAGCCAGTTTGACTGTCCCTTCATCCACAATGCTCCACCATCAACGCCCAGCAGCAGCAGCAGAGTTTTACTATCCACATGCTGCAATGAAATGATTCACCAAAGATACTCAGAACCATCTTCCCAATTCATGACCACTTCTATCTAAAGAAGGACAAGGGGCTACAGATGTATGGAAATACCATCATCTTTAGGTTCCCCTCCAAGCCATTCACCATCCTGACTTGGAAATATCACAGCTCCTTCACAGTCGCTGGGTCAGAATCCTGAAATTCCCTCCCTAATGGGATTGGAGGTCAACCACACAACAGGTGGACTGCAGTGTTCAACAAGGCAGCTCACCACCACCTTCTCAAGAGCAACTAGGGACAGGCAATAAATGCTGGCCCAGCCAGTGACACCCAGATTGACGAAATACAGAAATAGAAATTATCAGAGGACGGTTGCTGAGGTATCACAGAGATCGGTGTTTGGGCCCAGCTGTTCACAATGTCCTTTAAATATTGTGGTTGCTGGAATCAATGCAATACATCCTAGCCTGCTGATAGCACTAATGGATGTGGGATTGTGAGTGGGTGCGGAGGATGTAAAAAAGCACCAAGAAGACTAAGACAAATGGATGAATGGTAAATACGTGACAGATGGAGAACAATGTGGATAGAGGTGACGGTGTGCCCTTTGGTGGAAATGATAAACTGAATCCTACAATTTGAAAAGGATTGGTGAAACACGTGATTTACAAAGGGCCATATGCTCCTTTTTGTTGTTTCCTTCTGGATCAACCTCCGAGGTCCCTGCAGCGCAGTGAGTTCTGTAACCAGAAGTCAATACTGGGCATGGCATTGACACGCTGACCATGTACACAGACCCACCAAGTGGGAGCTATAACACGGAAAAGGATCTGCATATCCTTGTACATATGTCGCTGAAAGCAATATTGCAGAAACAGACAGCAGTAAAGAAGATAAATGGTGTGTTTGACCTTCATTTCAGGAATGTGAGTCCAGGAGAAGGGGTGTCTTACTGCAGCTGTACAGACCTTTGGAGACATCCCATCTCGAAATGTGCAATATTGTGGTGCAGGCTTGGTCTCCTTACCTAATAAAGGACAAACTCAACATGGAGGGAGAGCAGTGAAGGATGACCAACTGATCTCTGGGATGACGAGCTTGTTGTGGGAACAGAGTTTGGGGTGACTGGGCCAATATTCCATGGGGTTTAGGAAAATGAGTGGAGATCTCAGTGAAATATACAAAACTCTGACAGGGTGAGACAGATTAACAGCAGGAATGATATTCCCCTGGCTGGATGACTAAAACAAGGACCACAGTATTAGGTAAGGCAGGTCACTCTGCAATGAGATAAGAATAAATGTCTGCACTCACTGACTGGTGAACATGGGGAATTAGCTCACACCTGGAAACCACGACACTGATTATAAATAAGGATTCAGAGACAGTAAAGGGATGGTGGGAAAGCAGGAGTACGGGGCGGAAATGAAGGGCCAACCATCATTACATGGAATTGGTTAGCAAACTCAATGGACCAAACGTACTACTGCATTTCCTATTTTATAACTTCCAAAGGTTACTCACATTAAGGGATATGTATATCATGTGGGGTAATTGCATGGAGGAGATTTTTTTCTATGTACTAGAATGGGGAGGCTCAATGTGTTGTATGACCTACTCCTTTCCCGCTGTTTCTGTGCAGTCTGTGGGAAAGCTCGGTAAATGTTGTCACAAGTTCTCAGATGTTAAGAAGGAGATCTCTGCAGTGTCGACAGGACTGTGTACCCATTCCCTTTTCCGACACTGATGCTGTGGCCGGGTGTTCTGTCCGGTTTCATCCTTTCAGTCCTCGGAGCAGTTTGATACAAGTGAGTGCCTTGATTGGCTGTTTCAGAGACCATTGAAATGTTTATCTCATGTCAGGGTCTTTGGAGTCAGTTTTAGGCCAGCCCAGGAATCCCTGGAGATTCACTTCCTAAAAGTACATTGGAGAAGGAAGTTCTGTTTACAATCGATATTGGCTTCAAGGTCGCTGTTACTGAACCCAGGCTTTAGATCTCGATATTTTATTAATTTCTTTAACTTCCACCTGCTGCAGAGCATTAGCCTGGTTTGGATTAGTAATCCAGTGACATTTCCACAACAGCACCATCTCCACATGGGGACCTGTCAGAGACAACACTGAGCAGGATATGTCTGTGCTGCTTGACAACTCTGTCAAAAAGAACTCCCACCAATTTGACTGTGGTGATGGGACTGAGGGGTGGTAAATGATCAGATTGTAATCATTCCCGTTTTAGGGAACGGGACTTAGCTGAGTAATTTTCCACATTGCCAGGGAGATGTCAGAGTTGGAGCTGGAATGAAAAAGCTCCATAATGGACACGGCTTGTTGTGCAGCACAAGGCTTCAGTCCTATTGCAGGAATGGTGTCGTGGCCATGCCTGTGTCATATCTACTGTGTTCAGCTGTTTCTTCATGTCACGTGCAGCGAATCACATTATTGAAGACTGGCATCTGTGATTTGTGGGCATCATGGCGAGGTGATGATTATCATTGACTCAACACTTCTGGCAGAAGTTGGTGCAGATAAAACATCCTTCTCTTTTACACTGATGTGCAGGTCTGTTCCATTATTTAGGATGAGGATGTTTGTGGAGCCCTCTCCTCCAGTCATTTGTTTTATCGTCCATCACCATTTATAACTGAATGTGACAGGACTGCAGGGCTTCGTTCAAATCTGTTGGTCAAGTCTGGTAGCTTTAATGAGTTACCATCAGTTAAGGTTCATGTGATTCTGACTCTGACATGTTCACCCACACTCGTCACTGAGCCATAGATGCTGTTGATGGTAATGACAGACTGAAGTGTTATCCTGGAAAAAAGTTACAGGTTGTGGTTGGATGCTGTTCTGCTTCTCCCGCTGCTGTGGTCTACAGCACTACATGAATACGCAGTTTGGAGCTGCAATATCGGCAATGCAATTCTGCTGTCTGTTCCCCAATTCTCACTGAGACCCATTCACCCATCAGTCCTGCACTCAGTGACCTAACTTGGTTTCTGATGTGGAAATACTTCAATTTCAAACTCTCATTCTGCTGAATGTCTGTCTCCCTGGGTCTTGCTTCCAATCTGACACATTCTGCAAAAGTACTTAACTGATCTTAATTCAAATGTTTAATTCACCTGAATCTTTTTCCTTGAGAAATGCAATCTTCTGTGTTAAAGTGATTATTTTTCCTCTGTTTCGTTCCCTGATTATGATTAAGAGCTCTGTAGTGTCAGTGATACCAGAGTTATGTAGTTTTAGAGCCAATGAATTTTCTGGATTCCCAATTATCTTCACCACATTGTATGTTTTCTCTTTTGGTTTGATGCCTTAACACTCGTGGCTGCCTTGTCCTCCCATGAGTATGTTTCATGTTCTTGGGGTTGCATTTCTTGTATTATCTTCCAAATTATCCCCAGAACCTCCTCCCATTGCTGCTCCATGCTGTTTCCTGCTCAACTCCCCTTCCAATTAACTCTGGACAGCTCCTCCGCATGTCTTTGTAGTTACATTGCTCAATTATAATTACGTTACATCTTGAACAGATGTAAACTAAAAGAAGGAGCTTTGAGAGATGGGACACGAAGAATAATTGGTGGAATTCTAAACCAGCTACAAAGGCAGAACGAGAGAGAGAGGATATAGATGTGGAGATATGGAAAATGAGAAAACCACATTCGCGAAAGAAGTAGATGAACATCCCCGAATATTTTGGCAATGCCTGTGTGCTGTGGTCCTTTGTACAGTGCACGTACAACAGAGTAATATATTCAAATGCTGAGTCTGATGCCAGAATATTTATCTCCAATAATGTGACTGACACTAGCTTTGGAAAGAACCCAGCAGGCCAACATATTGAAATAAGTTGGGACACCAGAATCAAGAATTTGGAGCACATATTCTGGTAAGAATGAGAAATTAGAGTTGGGAATCCCAGAAAAAGAGGAAACGTTGAGAGGATCAAATAATGTTTTAATATTTTTATCAATTTTATACATCATTTGTGACTTATCTGCACACACACACACATCGATTAAACAGTATATATACAATCTTTTTTCACCATTGAAACTGTCCTGTTGTCGTGTTACGAGGATACATGAACACCAAGTAGTCACCGAAAGACATGCCGCACTATCACTATGTTGCATATATACAGACAAAGAAGGGCACCCCTTTGACTGGGGCAAAGCACCACACATACTAACACACGAAGGACCTTCTTAGAGGAATGGTATTCTAAGCAGAAGTCCATCAATAAACTCATCAAATTAGATTCTGTCTACATTCACTTGTTAAAATAACCGGAAATGACATCACCCAATTTAAGAAACATAGTCATGGTGACGAACTTCTGAAAACATACCTTCAAGCTCAGTGAGCTAATTTGCATACATATAATTTTTTTTTGTTTATTAGTGGAATTTAGGAGGTCTCTGTCGCTCACATTTTGACAGATTATGATGTGAGGTGAGCTTTTCTGGGTATGTGGTTTTAATTAACAGAGGGGTTTGACATTGATGTTATAACAGTTTGGGGCCTTGCCATATGGCATTTGGACAGACTTGAACAGATCTGTGATACAACAGATCCCAGCAAATTCTAACTCATTGCAATTAGTGACTTTGAGCTTCAACTTAAACCATTGGGAAAATTCGTTTAATTTTGTTACTTGTGGTTGGTTAAATGAAAAGTGAGGGAAATGGCTTTTAACATTACTGAAGAGGTTCCCAAATTTTCCAAGGAAGTTTAGAAAGACAGAAGGAGGACATTTTTTAGAATTAGCAAATAGGTTGGAATTGGTTTAACCAGGGAGAAAAGGGAAGCTGAAATCGTAATGGAGTTGGTCAAGCACTTTGATGTATCAGAGAAACAGGCAACTGCAGTAGAGTTATAAAAACTTAAATTGCAAATGTGGCAACTGGAGTTAGAAGATAACTAAAGGGGCTGAAAAAGAGAGAGAAAAAAGGGAAAGAGAAGAGAAAGAAAGAGAGAGGGGATTTGAAATTCAGAAGTTGGGAATTAGGTAAGAAAGTTAAATGAACAGGATGGAGATGAAGGGAGAACGTAGGGATGTATACAACTAGGTTAGTAACTTGTCATATTTCGGTGAGAAAAATGTTAAAACCTTTTTTTAATTTCATTTGAAAAAATGACTCGGCAGATGACATGTCCAGTGAACTTGTGGGTAATGCTAGTTCAGACTAATCTGGTAGGCACAGCTAGTGAGGTATGTGCAACGCTGTCAGACGAGGGATCAAGACATTATCAAGATGTCAAATTGGCTATTTTGATTCGTTATGAATTGGTACTAGAAGCATATAGACAGAAATTCGGAAAAATATAGACGGAACCAGGTCAGACTTATATTGAGTTTGAAAGAATTAACCACAGTCATTTTGATAGGTAGGTAATGGCTTTAAAAATGGATAAGACCTGTGAGGCTTGAAGGAAGATTTATCTGCTGGAGAAGTTAAAAGACTCTTTCCAGAGATAGGAAAACTTCATGTGACTGAATAGAAAGTTCAAGAAGTGAAAAGTGCGGCAGAAATGGCAGGTAAATATGCATTGTGGCATGTGATGAAATTTAACTTCTGGCAGGAATTTCATCCTGTGGGGGATAGAAATTGGGAGAAGGGAAGATCACACATTACAAAGCGAACAGTAGCTCACAATAGTTTACCACAGGTGAAGAAAGAAGCCCAAGGGGGTTGAAAGGTGGTGAACGGCCTCAGGTGCTCTCACTGTAAGGGAGTGGAACACATAGAATTACAGTACTGATGGTTTAAGAAGGGCACAGGGAAAAAGTTGTTTTCACTGCAGTTAGCTGGCACACACCGTGCTGGGCGTTAAAGGAAGACACTTTGGGGAAAGATGGGGTAGAAGAGGCTAAGCCAGTGGCATTAGTGAAACCTGTAAAGGAGACACCAAGTGCAGCCGAGGAGCTGCAGGACATTGCACAACCTAGGCAAGGGCTGGGTATGGAGGCAGGGCCTGATCTCTCTAAATAATTCAGCTGTGTAGATAAAGTTTACTCAGAAAGAACAGGGGGAGAAGGACAAGAAATGATAATTTTGTCAGATAAGGGATCTGCTCACTCTCTATTAGTTGGGAAGTGAGGCGCCGGAAAAAGCACAACAGATCAGGCAGCGTCCGAACAGCAGGACAATCGAATATCAGGCAGAAACCCATCGTTCGGAACGTGGTGGGGGGACAAGGGAGCTGAAAGATAAATACGAGAGTAGTAGCTGGGCTGGTGGGAGGGTCACTGGGAAGGCAATAAGATGATGTAAGTAGGAGTGATAGTGATATGTCGGAGGGGAGGGTGGAGTCGATAGTGGAAAGGAAGATGGACAGTTAGGGCAGTTCAAGAGGGCGGTGCTAGGTTGACCGGTTGGATCTGGGAGAGTTTGGTGGATAGGAGATTTGGAATTTGATGAAGTCAACGTTGATGCTGTACAGTTTGAGGGTTCCAGCTGTCCTACCACCGATAGGTGTCCTATCACCCCCCTCTCCGACCTATCACCATCACACCCCCCCTGCATCTACCAATCGCCTTTCAAGCTCCCTTTCACCCAGCTCCACCCCCCACCCATTTATTTCTCAACCTCCTTCCCCCTCCCTTACGCCCCACTTTCCTGATGAAGGACGTATGCCTGAAACGTCAATGCTCCTGCCCCTTGGATGCTGCCGACATGCTGTGCTTTTCCAGCCCCACACTTTTCAACTCTGATCTCCAGCATCTGCCGCCCTCACTTTCTCTCACCCTCTAATAGTACGAGATGAAAGTTTTTTTCACTCTTTCTGACATGTTAATCAAGAGCGTGATAACTTGTGGAATGGAGACAGAAATTAAGCATTCCCTTGTGTAACATCTGGTTGGAGTGCCAAATCAAGATTGGGGAAGTAACAGTGACAGTGAGTAACAGAGTGCCTGTTCTTGGAATACAGTTTGTTCTTGGGAATGATTTAGCAGGAGGCAAGGTGGGAGAGGCACCCCTTGTGGTGGAGAAGCCAAAGGAAGATGAGGAAATTGGTGAGTTAACAGAAAATTATCCAGGATTTTTTTCCAGTAACAAGATCCCACTGTCATAAGTTACAGCAGGAAGGAAAAAGGAACGAAAAAGACAAATGAGTTGATGCTCAGTGAACTGACACCCTGTTTGATGTAACGGTGCAGGAAAAACCTGAACAGGCAGAGGTGTTCCGTCCTGAAAGGCAAATGGACGTACAACAGAGATATATACACACACATACACATGCACACACACAGAAAATGAATCAGAATATATTATTGAACGTTATTAACTTAAAGATAAAATCATAAAATTAAAATGGAGAACCCGATAGGTTACTTATTGAACAAGAATGATTAAGTTCCACACTGCCTGACAATATTTTAATGTGTATATGATAAACAAATTGTCGGAGATAGTTGTGGACAACGACAAATCTCTCGCATTTTTTGGAATATTTAAAGACCAGAATATGAGACTATTTAATTGGAGTCTTACTTTACCGACTTTAAACTTACAAAATGTACATGCTGTGGCTCCTATAATGTGATAGCAGATGTGTTTTCGTGGATTTAAAGGAAAAAGTGTAGATAAGATTTGACTTATTCCAGTGTTGTATTGGTGTGCAGAATTAATATGAATGATATAACTGAGATTAACACTTTGGTATTTCATAAAATTGGGATTAAGAATTAGAGGAAAACAAATGTTGCCATCTTTTCATTCTGCTAGTTCATTTTATTTTCTGAAGCGGGGAGATGTTATGAAGACAAAAACATGTATGGACACTTTAAGACAGATCGGGTTTTGCTGAATAGAAATTAAAGCCACAGATGCCAGCTGAAAATCACACTGTTCCACATGTCACCATTAGCTGAGAAATGGATTCCTGAGTTTTGGTTGCTGTTTTGGCAGCCATTCAAATGTAACCAAAGAGTTTAAATAACGCTCAGGATACCAGATGCCAACAGAATCTGAATATTATTGTTTGGACACCTGGACAGCAATCACATTATGAGAATTATTGTATCATGGGGAGTATATGAACCCAGCATGTTGAACACTGGAGGGAGAGCTGCTGCCATCCAACAGTAGAGCAACTGCTGTAGAGCAGGAGTGCTAACTGGCCATCTCAAGCACTCTCTCTCAAAGACACATGTTCTTATTTGCAACAAAAAAAAATGACCCAGGGAGATGCAGCTGAAAGAGTGAGACAGCGGGGAAGATAGAGATTGTATGGTCTTGAGATTGTAATGTTTAACATGTGGGTTGTTGGAACAACATATTTTTACAGAGTTCGAGTCAGATAGTAAGTAGCTAAGAAAAGAGGGACTTGTATTTGTGAATAGTTGTTGTTTAGTGTTCACTATTAAGGTTAAGAACTAACTTGTTAATTTTTGTTTAAAAGGAGGTCTGTGTCACTCATATTTTAACAGATTACGAGGTGAGGTGAGCTTTTTCTGGGTGTTTGGTTTTAATTAACAGAGGGGTTCGACTCCACCTTGTAAATATCCATCCACGCTCACCCCATTTCCCTGCAGTTGGCCCATATCCATCCAGTCCTTTCCTATCCAAATATTTATCCAAATGCATTTGAAATGTTGTTAATTTACCCCCCTCAACTACATCTGCCACCAGCTCATCCACGTACCAGCCTCTGTGGAAAGAAGTGGCCTGTCAGGTTCCCTTTTATTCCTTTCCTTCTAACGTTAAACTGATCCTCTCTCGTCCTTGATTCTCTCCACCTTGGAAAAAGACTGAGAGCATTAACCCTATCCATACCCCTCGTGATTTTATACAGCTCTATAACAATTCCCCCAGTCTCCTACACGCTAAAGAAAATGTCCTATCTTGTCCAACCTCTCCCTATAACTCAGATCATTGGGTCCTGGCAACATCCTTGTAAATTTCTTCTGTACTCTTTCCAATTTAATAACATCCTACCTCAAACAAAGTGACAAAACCTGAACACAATACTCCAAGTGCAGCCTTACCAAAGTCCTGTATAACTGCAACATAAATTCCCATTTTCTATACTCAATATCCTGCCTGATGAAGGCCAGTGTGCCAAATGCCTTCTTCACTGCCCTGTCTACCTGTGACTCCACTCTCAGGGAACCGTGCACCTGAGCACCAAGGTCTCTCTGCCCACTGCACCCCTTAAGGCCCTCCCATTCACCATGAAACTCCTACCTTGATCTTAATTTCCAAAATGCAAGACCTCACGCTTCTATATTAAATTCCATTTTTCGGCCCATTTAAGGTCCTGCTGCAATTTCTGATAACCTTCCTCACTGATCATGCTCCCATTTACATTAGTGTCATCTGCAAACTTATTAATCATGCCTCGTAAATTCTCAACCAAATCATAGATACCAAACAGCTATGGACACAGCCTCCGGTCTGACAAGTATGCTTCCATGAAACCCTCTGCTTCCTACCATCAAGCCAACTGTGTATCCAATTGGACAGTTCCCACACATTCTACGTGTTGGAACCTTCCTGAGCAGCCTGCCGTGTGGAAACTTATCAAACCTCATCAAAGGACTCTTAGAAATTTTGGAAGCATGATCTCCCAAACACAAGTCTATGCTGACTGCTCCGAATCAAACCCTGTGTAAGTAATGAGTGCAGTCAATGGCATGCTGTCCTTCATTGTAAGATGATTCGAGTACATAAGTGAAGCCATCTTTCGGCTGTTGTAGAACCTTGCTGAGAGCGCATTTGGGGCATTCTGTACAGATTTGATGTCCTTTGTAAGGAATGGTTCCCGTAACACAGACACGGATGATGGTAACATGAGGATAGAGTGAAGAAGCTGAGTGTTTAACCTGTAGCGTGTGAGAGACGAAGCAATGGTGATGCTGAAACATGAGGAGTGGCAGTGGCCTCTTATTTCCAAAACAGAAATTCCATACTTTACTCAGGAGTTATTGGTTTGATCTATTGTCACGTGAACCTCAGTACAGGGAAACGCTTTATTTATGAGCAGTGAGGCAGATCATAGTAAGCATGGCCGACAGATCGTAGGGTGGAAATAGACTTGGAAAGAGTAAGGCATACAGGTTACACTGAACAGGACGTGCACTAGACAAGGTCAACATGAACAAGATCAGCATTATTTGAACTTAGAGAGTCCATCCATCGGTCTAACGTAGCCTTCCTGATAGTTTATATGCCTAAATTAACTCTCCCCACGTTATTGTGCAGTCGGCGTGTGAACCCGTACTGAACGTCAGGTTACTCACAATCCCCAACAGCAGCCACAATCCCTTCTATCTGAAACAGGTAGCCATTCCCACCAGCTTCCACCCTGCATAGACAACACCAGGCTGACTTCTCGGAGATGGAAGGTACCTTCTTGTGACTTCACACAAGACATCTGGCTTCCCTCCTCACCGATAGAAAACCGCATTAAAGTCCCACGTGTGTATCATGACAGTCGGAGCTACGAGGAACAACGTGGAGCAGTCTGTCTGTGCAGCCTCTGCTCCACTTGGTCATCATGTTAGAGCATCAGTTAGGAGACAGTGAGGACTGTGGATGCTGAAGATCAGAGTAGACGGTGGTTTGCTGGAAAAGCACAGCAGGAGAATCGACATTTCGAGCATAAGCTGTTCATCAGGAATCAGCATCAATTACCTCATTCTGCCCCTGTGTAAGTGCATTGAGGTGGGAATGGCCTCCTACTGTTCCTGTGTAAGTGACTCAAGGGACTGACTGGCTTCTTCCCCGTCCGATTGGACAGGGCCAAGGGCCTGACTGGTTACCCCTGGTTCCTGTATGACAGCTCGATGTGCTGACTAGTGTGATGATGCTGTAACTTTAAGAGGTTATTTTGTTCTGGTTTATTTTAAGAGAGAGATTGAATGACCGTTACCAAGCTGGCTAGTTAGGACCACTTGAATAAACAACTAGTGAGGCCTTGGGTTTATTTTAATGCAGATGGAATGGGTGTGGTCAGCTCTCACAGATTGGGATTTCTGCATTGTGGTTTCTCAGTAACATCAGAAGTTACTGGGGTCTCCACCGAGTTGAAAGTTTTAGTGAATGTCTCCTGGCAGCTACTCTCTATGGATTTTCTCTTGGTGCTGTTTCTAAATCCTAAATTGTAGAAATATTTGTGTCATTCAGTGTCTGAATATTCCTTTTTTCCAAGGGCTGTGTTCATGTGATTTTCCAGTATTGGAACAGTTCATTAGTATTGGTTCCAAGATCTATTAATCTGTTAACTTGTCCAATATAATTACGTTATTCTAAATTCCACCTTTTTTTTTGTTTTTTGTTTTAATCTATCGTGTTTAAGTAAATGGTGTTATGCGTCATACCGAGTTGTTTGACCAGTCACATTGCATCTGGAACAGGCACTTTACATTTTCTTTAAAATAAGAAAACATTAGAGTCTCGGCTACCGCCTTCAAATATTGTCGAGGGGCTCTGGTGTGGCCCATCACACTAGAATCCTTCTCCTCCTGAGTAATATGTTGGAGGCACTGAATGGGCTGTGCCTGTTCTTCTCCAATAGTGTCAATGGGCTGAACGACTTCCTCATATTCCTGTGAACCCAGTGTGAGGTGCAGAATGGACTCTTATTTTACTGTGGCAATGTGCAGTGTCAGACAGTCCTTTATATGAATGTTACGGACTCTTTAAAAGCACAAGCCTCAATGGAGTCCATGTCTTGCTGCACATGGACACAGTCCTGTTCAGAAGCTGACGGGGGCATCAAATTATTCTGAACATTGTGGTATCCTCAGTGACCATCCCCACTTCGGATCTTATGGTGGGGAGGGTGAGGGTGGGGAGACATTGATGAAGCAGCTGAAGATGTTTGTGAAGAGGAAGCTACCCTGAGGATCTCCCACAGAACTGACCCAGGACTGAGATGATGAACATCTTCCTTTGTGCCGTGTTTGAATCCAAACACTGGAGAGTTTTCTCTGATTCCCATTAAGTTCAGATTTGTTAAGCTCCTTGATGTCAACAAAAGTCAACAGAAGCCTTGATATCAGGGCCAGTCATTTTTACCTGAACCCATGTGTCCTGTCAGAGAATTGAGGGCGATGAAGAATTGGGTATGAAAGAGGATTTGAGACCAAGAGCAGATCAGCCATGATCTTAGTGAAGGGCAAGGCAGGTTTGGAGAGTGAATGACCTGCCCCTGTCTCTGATATTCTCACATTCTGTTATTGGAAAGTTAGTGGGTGTTATTTTCATGAATGTTCTGTTATTGAATGTTGCCGTCAGGGAGACCAGAGGATTTTGTGAGCCATCTCTGGGTGAGGTATGGGAGCTGTATTCATAATGAATTTGGGTCTACAATATGACCAACAAATGGAGCACAAGTTGCAGAGAGGGGAAGCTCTGTAAAGAGAGATGAGGGGCCTCTTTCATACCCAGCCTGGGTTTTACAATTACATTTCCCAAATCACCTCAACGGGTGTGGGACAGTCTTGAAGGGCTGAATGATCTCCTCTGTTTCTGTGCAACAGGTTATAGAAGTAAGTAGTCTCTAAATGCTCCTGCCTAACAGGTTTAATGGTCTGAATGGAACACAGGAACACGGGATTGAGGGACAGGAGTGAGTCATTAGATACGTTGAACCTTCTCCACCAGGCACTAAGATTGTGGCTGATCAGGTTGGGGTCTCAGCCCCACTTTCCTGTCTGTGTCCCATTATCCATGACTCAGTTCCCAGTCAAATACTTCACTAACGCAACTTTCAATCAATGTGAACATAGAGGCATGATAAACTTCCAGTGAAGAGGATTCGGATTTGAACGGTACTTTCAGAATTTTTCGTCATCCCTCTTACAGAATCAGAGAGTCATACAGAACAGAAACAGACCCGTTAGTCCAATCTGTTCACTCCGATCAGATTTCAAATCTGATCCAGTCCCATTTGCCAGCATTGGGCCAATATCCCTCGTCTTTCAGATACTTTTTAAATGTGCAATTGTAACCGCCTTCAGCACTTCCTCTGACAGCACTTTATGTACACACACCACTCTCTGTGTGAAACATTTATCTTCAGGTCCCTTCTAAATCATTCGCCCTCTCCCCTCCAACCTGTGCTCTCCTGTTCTGGACTCCCCTACCCTGGGGAGCAGAACATGCCTGTTCAGAATATCCATGCCCCTGATGATTTTATAAACCTCTATAATGTCACCCTTCAGCCTCTGACACTCCAGGGAGAAACACCTCAAACTAATCAACCTCTCGCTAAAGCTCAAACCTCCAGTCCTGGGACATCCGTGTAAATCCTTTCTGCAGAAAACCAAGATGTACGCAGTATTCTTAAAGTGGTCTCACCAACATCCTGTACAGATACAGCATGCCACCACAACTCCTATACTCAATGCTCTGACTGATTAAGGCAAATTTGTAAAATGTGTTCTGTACCGCACTGCCTGCATTCGACTCCACTTTCAAGAACAATGTACCTGCAGTTCTGTGTCCCTTTGTCTCACAACACTCACCAGGCCCTTACCATTAAGTGTATAATTTCTGCCCTGATTTGCCTTCCCAAAATGCGTAACCTCGTATTTATCTAAATTAAACTTCATCTGTCACACCTTGCCCCTTTGTTCCATCTATTTGTGATCTTGTTGTACTCTGAGATAATCTGCAACACCACTTTTCTGATGTCATCTGCAAACTTACTCCCTATGGTCCCAATATTTGCGTCTTCTCCCCTTGTCTGCGTGAGCTTCTGATGGGTGCTCCTGTTTCCTCCCACAGCTCAAAGCTGTATAATTCAAGTGGATTGGTCAAATAGTCCATAGTGTTCAGCGATTTCTACTTTAGGTGCACTAGTCAGGGGTAACTGCAAGGGCATGGGAAGGTTAGTCTTTGAAAGGTTAGTATGGACTTGTTGGGCCGAAGGGCTTGTTTCCACACTGCAGGGATTCGATAAAAATAAGAATGGTAACAATAACAGGAGAGTCTTGTTTTAGCTCGTACACGTTACTGTGATGAGGAATAATGCAGGGGAGAGAGTGCAATAGGCCGTTTCTTCTCTGCAGATGACATTTTCTCCCTCTCTGAGTTGAATCACACAATAATGTCATTCTCTCCCAAACTGGACCATGTGAGGTCTCCTTGTACATTGTCCAAACTATGTTTCCATCACATTCCCTGTTCCATGTTGGTGCATCATTGCTGCTGTCATACACGGAGCCATACCCTGAGCAGAAAATGGTCTCGGACGATTTGAAGATATGTTTATATGTCCCTGCGTCATTAAAAAAATAAAATGGTTAATGTATTCAGAATACATAGAACATAGAACAGTCCAGCACAGAACAGGCCCTTCAGCCCACCATGTTGTGCCGACCACTGATCCTCATGTATGCACCCTCACATTTCTGTGACCATATGCATATCCAGCAGTCTCTTAAATGTCCCCAATGATCTCGCTTCCACAACTGCTGCTGGCTACGCATTCCATGCTCTCACAACTCTCTGTGTAAAGAACCCGCCTCTGACATCCCCCTCTATACTTTCCTCCAACCAGCTTAAAACTATGACCCCTCGTGTTAGCCATTTCTGCCCTGGGAAATAGTCTCTGGCTATCAACACTCTCTATGCCTCTCATAATCTTGAATACCTCAGTTAGGTCCCCTCTTCGCCCCCTTTTCTCCAATGAAAGAACTTCGAGCTCAGTCAACCTCTCTTCATAACATAAGCCCTCCAGTCCAGGCAGCAACCTGGTAAACCTCATCTGAACCCTCCCCAAAGCATCCACATCTTTCCTATAATAGGGTGACCAGAACGGGACGCAGTATTTCAAGTGCGGTCTTACCAAAGTTTTATAGAGCTGCACAAGATCTCATGACTCTTAGAACTCAATCCCACTGTTAATGAAAGCCAAAACACCATATGCTTTCTTAACAACCCTGTCCACTTGGGTGGCCATTTTAAGAGATCTATGTACCTGCACACAACGATCGCTCTGTTCCTTCACACTGCCAAGAATCCTATCCTTAATCCTGCACTCAGCTTTCAAATTCGACCTTCCAAAATGCATCACCACGCATTGATCCAGGTTGAACTCCATCTGCCACCTCTCAGCCCATCTCCGCATCCTGTCAATGTCCCACTGCAGCCTACAACAGGTCTCTATACTGTCAACGACACCTCCAACCTTCGTGTCATCTGCAAACTTGCTGACCCATCCTTCAATCCCCTCATCCAACTCATTTATAAAAATTACAAACAGTAGAGGCCCAAGGACAGAGCCCTGTGGAACACCACTCACCACTGACTTCCAGGCAGAGTATTTTCCTTCCACTACCACTCGCTGTCTTCTGTTGGCCAGCCAATTCTGTATCCAAACAGCTAACACAGATACCGGTGTTAAAATTAATGTTTTAACAAATACAGAAATTGCTGGAAAATCTTGGTAGGTCTGTCAGCATCCAGATGCCTTTTACATGATGTAGTTGTACCAGCCTCCACTACTTCCTCTGGCAGCTCATTCCATACACACACCACTCTCTGTGAAAAGGTGTCCCTTAGGCCTCTTCAAAACCTTTCCCCTCTCAATTTCCACCAATATCCTCTAGTTTTGGACGCCCCTAACCTGGGAAAAACCTTGACTACAAACCCTATCCATGACCGTTCTGATTTTATAACCTTTACTGCTGTGAAATGTGACTTCAATCAACACGAATGGCTGTACTTTCAATAATCCCGGGCCGAAATGCTGAAATTCAACACCCACACCTGTTCTTTCTCCATCAAGTCGCAATTATAAACCAGTTTAATCAGTTTGTTCAGATATATTGGGAGACACTTCTGTGGGATTTACACCTAGACCTTTGTGCCCGGAGGTAGGGACACGAGCACCACTCGGCAATACCCATAAAGCTGTAACATTATTCTCCTGTGTGTTTGTTCATCAGCCGTTATGACATGCTGTGACATACCTCTGCAACAGGCAGGACATGAATCCACACCTTCTGGTCCAGAGCTAGGAACACTATCAAACAATTTCAGGAATTGGAATCAAACCCCAGAGCTATGGCTCAGAGACAGGGACACTACCCACGACACTACTATACCCAGATTTTGGGTCACATTTTAAGGGGCAGTGTTCAGCTCGGTGTGGATTTATTATAATCAGGTTACCATTACTGAACTACACAAAACACTTTGTTTTGTTAAACAAGTGCAAGATCGAAATTAACTATGAACATCTTTAATCGCTATTATCTGTAGTCTGCAATATTAGGGAAAGGAATCCTGCAGACATACTCTGTCCAATGAAGGGTCTCAAGTAGATCTTTATTACTGAACATCAGACACGGAGAAAGACCATAATTTCTGGTCCCAAAACAACTATCATATAACTCAACTCTCACATGTGTCTAAAACCATGAAATGATATCACGCCATGAAAGGATACTTTCCAGCCTCTCCTCCCCACTGACTGTGTCTGCAATCTGTCCCTCCTCCCTCCAACCACACAAGGCAAACCAAGCTCAGGGTCTTTGTGAAAATCAAGGCCGGAGTGTGCAGGCCTCCTGGAGAGGGGTGGGCATTTTAAAATTAAACGGGGAAGGTGAGGAGGTGGTAATATCACTCACTGACCGAGGCGTGGCAGATGGATTTAAGTTTGGATTAATGCGAGATACTGGGTTTGGTAAATCCAACAAGAGCAGGACTTATACAATTAAATGTAGGGCCTTTGGCGGTGTTGTAGAACAGAGACCTCGGCCATCAGGTATAATGCTTTAAAATTTGCATCTCATACAGATAATGTGGTTAAGAAGGTGTTTAACACACTTGTCTTCAATGGTCAGATCTTTGAGTATCGGAATTGGGACGTCATGTTGAGGTTGTACAGGACATTGGTGAGACCTCTTCTGGAATACTGTGTCCAGTCTGGTCATCCTGCCCCCTCATTCCATAGGCACACCACCCTGTGGGTGAAACAGCTGCCCCTTAGGTCACTTTTAAATGTTTCCCCTCTTACCTTACAACTATGTCCTCTAGTTTTGGTCTCCATTACCCTTATAAAATACATTGACTGTTCACTTTGATATCATTGACCTTGATATTATTAAGCTGGAGAAGGTTCAGAAGAGTTTAACCTGGATGTTGCTGCAAATGGTGGGATTGAGCTATAAGGAGAGGCTGGGTAGGCTGGGACTTTGTTTCCCTAGAGAATATGAGATAGAGGGGAAACTTTGCAGAGGTTTATAAAATGATGAGGGGTACAGATAAGCTGAAGGGCTGATGTCTTTTACCGAGAGTTGGGGATTCAAAACTGAGGGATATTTTAAGGTACGAGGAAAGAAGATTTACAAAAGTCATGAGAGGTAATTATTTTAGAAGAAGCTGGCTTGTGTGTGGAATGAACTTGCAGAGGAAGTGGTGAAAGCAGGAAAAGTTACAACATTTAAACTACATTTAGATCAGTACACGGATAAGACATCAGTTTGGATGGTGCTGTGAGCAGCTGCCCTTTCCCTCCCCCTCTCTGAGTGAATCCCTGTTGGTTTTCACCCTCTACCAATGCCTGTGCAGTGGCGTGTGGAGGCCAGCAGAGGGTGGCATTGCATCACTTTAAGCACCACAGAGACAGCCAGACCTGCCCCACACGGAGACACACAGATACACACACAGCAATTGTTAGGACACAGCATAGATCTCATCTGGTAATTTAAACTAAACATAAATAAATGCTCAATTCGCCTCGTAAACTGTTAAAATATGAGTGACAGAGAACTCCCAAATTCCACTGATTAAATAAAAACAACAATGTATTTTTTAACACTGAAAGTGATCTGAAAGACCCTCTATCTCTTAACTGCTTATAACCAGACTCCAGCTCTGTAGTAATATACAGTTTCTGGGTCTGCCATCCTCTCATATCACAGGTACTTGTAAGCTCTCAGTTCAGAGCAGCATTCACTCTCTCTTAAAGGTACAGTACACATTTTCAACTTCATACCCTGGTGAATATACATAAGTGGAACCTATCAGGATTTCTCTTGCTCTGTGGTTTGTCAATATTTCATCTACTCTGTCTCGTATATGTCAGGATTTTTGTTGATCCATTGACAGTATGTCATTATTTGACTCAGTCCTTGGGAATATATCAGTATCTCATTTGCTCACACTCCTGTGTGTGGGACAGGATTTCAGTTGTTTCATGGGCACTGTGACACTGTGACAATCTTAATGTTTGTAAATGGTACCAAACCTGCAAGGATTGTAAAGTCTATGGAGGACAGTGTGGAACTCCAACAGGACGGTAGACGGGGATCAATGCGAGGTGATGCACTTTGATATGAAAGATAAAGAAAGATAGTTTAAAACAGGCTGTGTCATTATAAAGGGGCTGCAGGAACAGAGCGCGCTGCGTGTATATGAGCAAGAGCTTTGTTCGGGGGTCGGTGCTATAACAGATATACCGTGAGTGTGAGGGAGCAGAGAGAACACAGTGACCCTTATCCTGACAGAGCGGGGAAGGTTTTTGATGCATGTGCTGTATTGCTGGACATTTCTTCAGATCGCAGAAACTGCACTGAGCTGGGTGGGGAGCACAGATCATGCTCAGTGGGTCTGCTGGTGTGGCTCTCTCTGGGAAGAGAATGGTCACCCTCTGTACTAGCCCATCCACCAGGACCTCCGTGCCCCAGTCGACAAACCGTGGTGTAATTGCCCCATATCTTTCATGCTCGGGGTAAACTGTACAGGGCAGCTCCTAACTGAGAAAGGTCAGCCGTGTACCCCTTGGCCTTTTAAAGATGGCACCAGTGCCAGGGGTCATGGAATATCCAGGGGCACCCGGGCGACTGTGAGTCCCTCCAGCCATGATGGGTGGGAGAACCGATCTGGTACTGAATGAGAGGGACACTATGGTGGGGGTGGGGTGTGTGGGTCGTCAATGAGTTGTGTTTGATAGGATAACACCAGGAATCTAGCTTGAACACGTACAGATAATCTCTCTGCCCAGTGAGTCAGAGATTCTGTTGTAACTACTCCCAATTACAAAGCTGTAGAACAAACGTTCATCCAAACTCCATCATTTCACCTCACACCAATGTCCCCTTTTTCCCATCTTTCCTGGGAAGACTGGCTCATGTTACCGGATGTTATCGAAGTGTCTACATTTCAGTATTCTGAAACCTGAGAACACAGCCGTCCATGACACTATCTCTCAGTCTCCTCCTCGCTGTCTATACCCCAAACCCATCCCATGTGATGATATTTAAACTGATTCCCCGCCATCTCTCTCTGGCAGTGATGTTCACATCCACAGCACCCCCTTGACATGGCACAATATCGATATGGATCTGTAAATGGGTGGGAGCTGGAGGTCCTGTCACTTCCAGCATGGGCTGCAAGTTTCCCCACACTGGGCAGGGATCTAACACAGTGTTACTGAGCAATGCACTGGGGTGGGATACACAGTCCTACATGCTGGGAGGGTAACTGCTCCTGGGTTACAGATCAATGCACTGGGTGGGGTACACAGTCCTACATGCTGGGAGGGTAACTGCTCCTGGGTTACAGATCAATGCACTGGGTGGGGTACACAGTCCTACATGCTGGGAGGGTAACTGCTCCTGGGTTACAGATCAATGCACTGGGGTGGTGTACACAGCCCTACATGCTGGGAGGGTAACTGCTCCTGGGTTTACATATGAATTCACGGGTGATCACTGCACAGGTCTCTGTGCTGGTCAGACTGTACGGTTGAGATTTATAGATAATACAATGATGTGGTCAGTGCAGCTCCCCGTGCTGGACAGGTATGTAACCTGTGCACAGTACATCATGTTGTTGGGGTGGATGGGGGGGAAAGGTGATGGACAGGTCACGGAGCTCCACGGGACGTTCTGTCCCCAACATTCTATGACTGACATTCCCCGGAACGTTCTGTCCCTGACATTCTATAACTGACATTCCCCGAACGTTCTGTCCCTGACATTCTATAACTGACATTCCCCGGAACGTTCTGTCCTCGACTCCCCGGAACGTTCTGTCCCTGACATTCTATAACTGACATTCCCCGGAACGTTTGTCCCTGACATTCTATAACTGACATTCCCCGGAACGTTCTGTCCCTGACGTTGTTTGTTTGTGAACGGCGGACGTCAGTGAATTGAACAAACGATAAGATCCCGAGGGAAGAGATCCCGTTCCAGGGAGAAGGAGACACTGTTCCGAAGGCCCCTCAGCCAGTTAAAGGGGGGAATACGTTTTCCCTGCGTTTACATTTCCTCACGACACAGGATCGACCACAATTTAGACCAAAATACAGGAATCCCCAAACTCCGTTTGTCTTCAGGAAATTGGGAGAGAATCCTTCTGGACAGCATCGTTTCCACCCTCCGTATTAGGAACTGGGAAGGAGTGACCTGTGTCTGCTCTCGAGTGATCGAGTGTGTGGGAATGTTCTAGAAACCATCTGTCCTTATGGATGTGTCTCTGTGTGTTGGGGAGGGAGGGTTTTTTGTGGTTTATGTGGCATTTTTTGTCAGTAATTCCAACCTTCCCATTTGTTATTCCAGCTCCAAGTATTATAATAAATCCCTGAATACAGGGACGCATTTGAAAATCCCACTGGGTCCCCGATCAAACGGGTCCCTTTGCCTCCAGGCTGATGGATAATGGGTTTGTTTTCCTTCCTCACAGTTAACGTAGTGACCATCTACGTCCTGCTTTATAAAGATTGTGGATTGTCTCCATGTGTCAGACGTTACCTGGGGGCCATGGCAGCGGCGGATCTCCTGGTCATTATCCTCGACCTGATCCTGAGACACATTCCCATTGTTTATCAGGAACAGTTTTATTTCCTGATGGACTCCGTCCCCGTGTGTAATGTCCACGCCGTCCTGCTTTATGCAGCCACTGACTGCTCGGTCTGGTTCACCGTCACTTTCACCTTTGATCGGTTTGTGGCCATTTTGTTGCCAGAAGCTGAAAAGTAAATATTGCAGTGAGAAAACGGCGGCTGTGGTTCTGGGAGCAGTGACTGTGCTGAGCTGTTTAAAGAACATTTCCTGGTATTTTATGCTCACGGCTCGGTATTGGCTGGGGAACGCCCCCTGGTTTTGTGATGTAACAGCCGCTGTTCGAGTCTCCAGTGTCTGGGTCACAATCGATTTCCTCCACCACATTCTAACCCCGTGTCCCATTTCTCCTGATTCTGCTGCTGCTCAATGTTCTCACCGTCAGACACATTTTAGTGACCAGCAGAGCCCGCAGGAGACTCCGCGCTCACACCAATGGGGACGCTCAGTCTGACACAGAAATGAGAAACCGAAAAAAATCCATCATTTTGCTGTTTGTGATCTCGGCCAATTTCATACTTTTATGGTCAATGTTAATGCTGTATTCTATATGGTACCGGATGAGCTTTATTGTGTATACCCCTGTGTATCTCCATTTCTTTGTGCGGGAATTGGGCTTCATGCTGCAGCTCCTCAGTTGCTGCACAAACACCGCGATTTACGCCGTGACCCAGACTAAGTTCAGGCAGCAGCTGAAGAATGTGCTGAAATATCCCTTCACCCAAATCCATCCATTCATCAAATTCCCTCATTAATCACACCATCCGGGATTTTCTCATTTCAGTGTTTCAGCGATGGAGCAGCCTGTCGCTATGGTCACAGACTGAGGGGAGCGCTGGTTTGTCCCTCCTTATCCTACAGGAGGGTTACAGGGAAACATTTCAATGTTTCTCACAACTCAGGGGCCAGTGAGAAAAGGCACCATCCCACTGACTGTATCCATCACTTCCATTTGTAACCAATAAAAATGCTGATGAAAGCGTGCCGAGCAGCAGAGGGACCGATGTTGTTGTGTGTCTTTGTGTTGGAGAAGCTGAGCTGGAGAGAGACAGACTCAGCCCCAAGTCCTGGTCCTCAGGGAAGGGGAGGGCACCGCGCCCTGAGCTCAGGAGCTGGGGTTAACTCCCTCTGTTACCCCCAACTCCAACCCAGCCTCCCCATTACCTCTCCCCTACTCTTTCTGCTCAATTCTCTCTCTCTCTCTCATCATCTCTCCTCTTCACACTCCCTCGTTTCCACTCACACTCACAATTCCCCCAACCCCAGTTTCTCCACCTGCCCACATCTTCCCTGTCCCCTCACCCTCACTCTCTCTGTCCTGCTGTCTCTGTCTTCTCCAGCAGTTCCATCTCTACCCCATTTTCCCCTCCTCCTACCTCCCACATCTCCCCCCCCCCACCCCACACGCAGCCTCACGACCAACGAACCCCACACCCCCCAGTCTCTGGGTCAGAGGGAGAGGGAAGGACCAGGGAGACAGAATGTGTCTGAGACAGGGGAGGGAGGGACAGGAGGGAGAGCGATTCAGTCAGAGAGAAACGGAGGAAGGTGGGGGAGTGAGAGAGAGAGAGAGACACTGATTGAGGGGGGTCAAGAGTGAGAGATGGTGGAGGGAAAGTGAAGGAACGGGGGGAGAGAGAGGGGGCAAGGGAGAGATAGGGAGAGATAGGGGAGGGCGAGAGATGGGACGGAAGGGAGGGGAGGGAATGTCAAGAGGGAGGGAGAGGCCGAAAGAGGGGATGGGAGAGAGAGGAAGAGCGAGAGAGGTGGAGGAAAAGGGAGAGGGAGAGGGCGAGAGAGGGAGGGAGGTAGGGGAGGGAGAGAGAGGGGAGAGGTTGAGAGAGGGGAGGATGAGACAGGGAAGTGAGGGAGGGAGGGCAAGAGAAGAGCACGAGAGGGAGGGAGAGGGAGAGAGGGGAGGGGAGAGACGGGGGAGGGCGAGAGACTGGAGTGCGAGAGAGGAGGAGGGCGAGAGAGAGGAGGGCGAGAGAGGAGATGGCGAGAGAGGGGTGACCGAGTGAGGAGAGGGAATGGAGGGGAGGGCGAGACGGGGGGAGGACGAGAAAGTAGGGAGGGTTAAGAGGGGAGGGCAAGAGGGAGGGAGCGGCCGAGAGATGGTAGGGATGGAGGGGAGGGCGACAGAAGGGTGAAGGTGAGAGAGAGGAGGACGAGAGAGGGGAGGAAATTGAGGACGAGAGAGGGGAGTGCGAGACAAGGGGGAGAGGTAGGGGAGGGCGAGAGAGGGGAGTGAGACAGGGGTGGGCGAGAGAGGAGAGAGAAGGAAGGAGGCTAGAGAGGAGGGCGAGTGAGGGGAAGGAGAGAGGGAGGGCGAGAGGGGGAGGGAGGGAGGGGAGGGTGAGAGAGATGAGGGAGGGAGGGGAGGGTGAGAGGAAGAAAAAGGGTGAGAGAGGGGATGGGAAAGAGGGGAGCACGAGTGAGAGGGAGGGCAATAGAGGGGGAGGGCAAGAGATGGGGAGAGGGAGGGGAGGACGAGAGGGATGGAGAATACGAGAGAAGTGAGGGAGGGTGGGAAGGGCGAGAGAGGGGGAGAGGGAGGGAAGTGAGACAGAGGGAGAGGTTGAGAGAGGGGAGGACGAGGAGGGGGAACAGAGAAAAGGGGCCAGAGAGAAGGGGACACAGAAAGGGGGGATCAGATAGAGGGGGGGAAAGAGAGAGAGGGACAGGGAGAGGGGGCAGAGAGAAGGTGGACAGAGAGAGGGGAACAGAGAGAGGGGAACAGAGAGAGGGGAACAGAGAGAGGGGAACAGAGAAAGGGGAACAGAGAGAGAGGGGACAGAGAGAGAGGGGACAGAGAGAGGGGACAGAGTGTGGGGGACAGAGAAGAGGGTACAGAGAGAGGGGGATGGGGGGGGACAAAGAGAGGGGAACAGAGAGAGAGGGGAGAGAGTGAGGGGGACAAAGAGGGGGGACAGAGAAAGGGGGGACAGAGATGGGGGGACAGAGATGGGGGACAGAGATGGGGGGGACAGAGATGGGGGACAGAGAGAGGGAGGAGAGAGCGAGGGTGTACAGAGTGAGGGGAACAAAGAGAGGGGACAGAGAGAGGGGGACAGAGAGAGGGAGGAGAGAGCGAGGGTGTACAGAGAGAGGGGGACAGAGAGAGGGAGGACAGAGAGCGAGGGGGGACAGAGAGCGAGGGGGGACAGAGAGCGAGGGGGGACAGAGAGCGAGGGGGGACAGAGTGAGGGGAACAAAGAGACGGGACAGAGAGAGGGGGAGAGAGAGAAGGAAATAGAGTTAGGGGAACAGAGAGAGGGGGGCCAGAGAGAAGGGGCCAGAGAGAAGGGGGCCAGAGAGAAGGGGGCCAGAGAGAGAGGGGGGGACAGAGAGAGAGAGGGGGACAAAGAGAGGGGAACAGAGAGAGAGGAGAGAGAGTGAGGGGGACAAAGAGGGGGACAGAGATGGGGGGGGGACAGAGATGGGGGACAGAGATGGGGGGACAGAGATGGGGGGACAGAGATGGGGGGGACAGAGAGAGGGAGGAGAGAGCGAGGGTGTACAGAGTGAGGGGAACAAAGAGAGGGGACAGAGAGAGGGGGACAGAGAGAGGGAGGAGAGAGCGAGGGTGTACAGAGAGAGGGGACAGAGAGAGGGAGGACAGAGAGCGAGGGGGACAGAGAGCGAGGGGGGACAGAGAGCGAGGGGACAGAGAGCGAGGGGACAGAGTGAGGGGAACAAAGAGACGGGACAGAGAGAGGGGGAGAGAGAGAAGGAAATAGAGTTAGGGGAACAGAGAGAGGGGGGGCAGAGAGAAGGGGGCCAGAGTAAAGGGGGCCAGAGAGAAGGGGGCCAGAGAGAGAGGGGGGACAGAGAGAGAGGGGGGACAGAGAGAGAGGGGGACAGAGAGAAAGAGGGGGACGGAGGGAGGGGGACAAAGAGGGGGAAAGAGAGAGGGGAACAGAGAGGGGGGGACGGGGGGGGGACAGAGGGGGGGACAGAGGGGGGTACAGAGGGGGACAGAGGGGGGACAGAGGGGGGGACAGGGGGGGACAGGGGGGAGGACAGGGGGGAGACAGGGGGGACAGAGGGGGGGCGACAGAGGGGGGGACAGAGGGGGGGGACAGAGGGGGGGACAGAGGGGGGACAGAGGGGGGGGGACAGAGGGAGGGACAGAGAAGGGGGTACAGAGAGAGGGGGCCAGAGAGACGGGTACAGATGGAGGGGGACAGAGAGGGGGGGACAGAGAGAGGGGGACAGAGATACGGCGATAGAGTGAGGAGAACAGAGAAAAGGGGACAGAGAGGGGGGGGACAGAGAGGGGGGACAGAGAGGGGGGACAGAGAGGGGGGGGACAGGGGGGGGACAGAGAGGGGGACAGAGACAGGGGGGGGACAGAAAAGTGCGGGACGAGACAGTGGGGGACAGAGTGAGGGTGTTAGAGAGAGGGCGGAAAGAAAGAGGGGGGGGACAGAGAGAGGGGAATAGAGAGAGTGGGGATAGAGAGAGGGGATAAAGAGAAGGGGACAGACAGACAGGAACAGAAAGACACGGGACGGGGGGAATAGAGAGATGGGGACAGAGGGGGGGGACAAAAAAAGGGATACGGGGGGACAGAGAGAGAGGGTAGAGAGAGACGGGGGATCAGAGCGAGTGGGAACGGACGGAGGGGGGGAACAGAGAGAGAGGGACAGAGAGAGGGGGACAGGGAGGGTGGACAGAGCGAGGGTGGGACCGAGAGAGGGGGGACAGAGAAGGGGGGTGACAGAGAGGGGATCACAGAGAGAGGAGGACAGACTTAGAGGGACAGAGAGACAGGGAGATGGGGGGGGGGGAACAGAGAGGTGGGGGACAGAGAGAGTGGAGGACAGAGTGAGGGTGACAAAGAGAGGGAAACAGAGTGAGGATGGAAAAGGGAGGGGACAGAGAGGAACAGAGAGCGGGGGACAGAGAGAGGGGGACAAAGAGGGGGGACAGAGAGAGGGGGACAGAGAGAAGGGAACAGAGGGAAGGGCACAGTGAGAAGGAAAACAGAAAGATGGGGACAGAAAGAGGGGGGACAGAGAGAGGGGGACAGAGAGAGGGGGACAGAGAGAGGGGGACAGAGAGAGGGGGACAGAGAGAGGGGACAGAGAGACGTGGGGATGGGGGAAGAGAGTGGGGAGAGAGAGAGAGGGGACACAGAGAGGGGGGACACAGAGAGGGGGACAGAGAGAGGGGGACAGAGAGAGGGGGACACAGAGAGGGGGACAGAGAGACGTGGGGATGGGGGAAGAGAGGTGGGGGAGAGAGAGAGAGGGGGACACAGAGAGGGGGACAGAGAGAGGGACAGAGAGAGGGGACAGAGAGAGGGACGGAGAGAGGGGGACAGAGAGAAGGGGACAGAGAGAAGGGGACAGAGAGAAGGGGACAGAGAGAGGGGACAGAGAGAGGGGGGACAGAGAGAGAGGAAAAAAGAGCGTGGGGACAGAGAGAGGGGAACAGTGAAAAGGGGGCAGAGAGAGGGAAAAAGAAAGAGGGGAACAGAGAGAGGGGGCACGGGGGGACAGAGAGAGTCAGACAGAAAGATGGGGACAGAGAGAGAGGAGGGACAGAGAGAGGGGCACAGGGGGGACAGAGAGAGTCAGACAGAAAGATGGGGGACAGAGAGAGGGGGACAGAGAGAGGGGGGACAGAGAGAGGGGGGACCGAGAGAGGAAGAACAGAGAGAGGAGGAACAGAGAGAGGGGGACAGAGAGAGGGGGGTACAGAATGAGGGGGACAGAGAGAGTAGCACAGAGGGAGGGGAACAGACAGAAGGGGATAGAGGGAGGGGGGTGAGAGAGAGGGGGACAGAGAGAGTTGGTGAGAGAAAGGGAAACAGAGAGAAGGGACAGAGAGAAGGGTCAGAGAGGGGTTCATAGAGAGGGGAACAGAGAGAAGGGGACAGTGAGAGGGGGGACAGAGAGAGGGGTAAACAGAGAGAGGGGGACGGAGAGAGAGAGGGACAGAGTGAGGGAGACAGAGAGAGGATGGACAGATAGAGGGGAGACAGAGCGAGAGGGATAAAGAGAGGGGAGTCAGAGTTGTGGCAGAGAGAGGGGAACAGAGAGAACACGACTGAGAGATGGGGAGAGAGAGAGGGGGACAGAGAGAGAGTAACAGAGAGAAGGGGACAGAGAGAGAAGGGGACAGAGAGAGAAGGGGACAGAGAGAGAAGGGGACAGAGAGAGGGGGGACAGAGAGAGGGGGGACAGAGAGAGGGGACAGAGAGGGGGAGGACAGAGGGAGGGGGACAGACAGACGGAGGGATTGGAGGGGGACAGAGAGGTGGGGCACAGAGAGAGTGGGGACAGAGTGTGGGTGACAAAGAGAGTGGAACAGAGTGAGGTTGACAGAGAAAGGGGGGAAGCGAGATTGGGGGACAGAGTGAGGGGGACAGAGAGAGGGGTGACAAATAGAGGGGGATAAAGAGACGGGATAGAGAGAGGGGACGGAGAGAGGGGGACAGAGAGAGAGGAACAGAGAGAGTTGGGACAGAGAGAGGGGGGTCAGAGAGTTGTGGGCCAAGAGAGGGCAACAAAGGGAAGAGGACTGAGAGATGGGGAGAGAGAGAGAGGGGAACAGAGAAAGGGGCCAGAGAGAGGGGCACAGACAGAAGAAGAATGAGAGATGGGGACAGAGATAGGGGGAACAGAGGGAGGGGGACAGAGAGAAGGGGACAGAGAGAGAGAGACAGAGAGAGGGGACAGAGAGAGGACAGAGAAAGAGGGACAGAGACAGTGGGACAGAGAGAGGGGGGACAGAGAGAGGGGAACAGAGAGAGGAGGACAGACTTAGGAGGACAGAGAGACGTGGGGACTGAGGGAGGGACAGAGAGGTGGAACAGAGAGAGAGGGAGACAAAGAGAGGGGGACAGAGAGCGGGGGGGGGACAGAGAGCGGGGACAGAGAGCGGGGGGGACAGAGAGAGGGGGGACAGAGAGAGGGGGGAAAGAGAGAGGGGAACAGAGAGAGGGCGACAGAGAGGGGGGACAGAGAGAGGGGGGAACAGAGAGAGGGGACAGAGAGAAGGGGACGGAGAGAGGTTGTAAACTGAGAGAGAGGGGGACAGAGTGAGGGTGACAGAGAGAGGATGGACAGATAGAGGGGAGACAGAGAGAGAGGGATAAAGAGAGGGGAGTCACAGAGTTGTGGCAGAGAGAGGGGAACAGAGAACGACTGAGAGATGGGGAGAGAGAGGGGGGGACAGAGGGAGGGGCACAGACAGAAAAGGACTGAGAGATGGGGACAGAGATGGGGTCAGAGGGAGGGCTGCAGAGAGCGGGGGGGACAGAGAGCGGGGGGACAGAGAGCGGGGGGGACAGAGAGAAGGGGAAAGAGAGAAGGGGAAAGAGAGAAGGGGAAAGAGAGAAGGGAAGAGAGTGAGGGGCGACAGAGAGAGGGGGACATAGAGAGGGGACAGAGCGAAGGGGTACAGAATATTGGGGGGCAGGGAGGGTGGACAGAGTGAGGGTGGGGCAGAGAAAGGGGGCAGAGAGAGGGGGGACAGAGAGAGGGGGACAGACTTAGGGGGCCAGAGAGACGTGGGGACAGAAGGGGGACAGAGAGAGGACAGAGAGGTGCGGGACAGAGTGAGTGGGGACAGAGTGAGTGGGGGACAGAGAGAGGGGGGGACAGGGAGAGGGGGGGGGGGGGGGACAGGGAGAGGGGGGACAGGGAGAGGGGGGACAGGGAGGGGGGACAGGGAGAGGGGGACAGAGAGAGAGGGGGACAGAGAGACGTGGGGACTTATAGCGGGAGAGAGAGGTGGGGGACAGAGAGAGGTGGAACAGAGTGAGGGGGACAGAGAGAGGGGGACAGAGAGAGGGGGACAGAGAGGGTAACAGAGAGGGGGGAGACAGAGAAAGGGGGGACGGGGGGACAGAGAGAGTGGGGACAGAGAGAAGGGGAAAGAGAGAAGGGGAAAGAGAGAAGGGGAAAGAGAGAGGGGAAGAGAGAAGGGGGACAGAGAGACATGGGGACAGAGGGGGGGACAGAGCGAGGGTGGGACAGCGATAGAGGGGGCAGAGAGAGGGGTGACAGAGAGAGGATGATAGACTTATGGGGACAGAGAGACATGTGGACGGGGGGCAGAGTGGTCGGGGACAGAGAGAGGGGGACAGAGAGGGGGGACAGAAAGAGGGGGACAGAGAGAGAGGAGGGACAGAGAGAGAGGAGACAGAGAGAGAGGAGGGACAGAGAGGGGGGACAGAAAGAGAAGGGACAGTGAGAGGCAGGACAGAGAGAGAGGAACAGAGAGAGGAGAACAGTGAAAAGGGGACAGAGGGAGGGAAACAGAAAGAGGGGGACAGAGAGTTGGGGGACAGAGTGAGGGGGACAGAGAGTGTGGGATAGAGGGAGAGGAACAGAGAGAGGGATAGAGGGAGGGGGACAGAGAAGGGGGACAGAGAGGAGAACAGAGGGGGGGGACAGAGAGGGGTGGACAGAGAGCGCGGGGACGGGGGGACAGAGAGAGTCGGACAGAGAGACGGGGAAAGAGCGAGTGGGGACAGAGGGGGGGAAGCAGGGAGAGGGGAACAGAGAGAGAGGGGGGACAGAGAGAGGGGACCAGTGCGAGGGGGAAAGAAGACAGGGGGACACGGAGGGTGGACAGAGCGAGGGTGGGACAGAGAGAGGGGGCAGAGAGAGGGGGCAGAGAGAGGGGGCAGAGAGGGGGTGTGACAGAGAGAGGAGGACAGACTTAGAGGGACAGAGAGATGTGGGGACGGGGTGGACAGAGAGGTGGGGTACAGAGTGAGGGGTACAGAGGGGGTGACAGAGCGAGATGGGACAGAAGACAGGGGGACAGGGAGGGTGGACAGAGCGAGGGTGGGACTGAGAGAGGAGGGGACAGAGAGAGGGGTGACAGAGAGAGGAGAACAGACTTAGAGGGACAGAGAGACGTGGGGCCGGGGTGGACAGAGAGGTGGGGTACAGAGAGAGATGGTAAAAAGTGAGGGTGACAGAGACAGTGGAAAAGAGAGCGAGGGGACAGAGAGAGGGGTGCACAGAGAGGGGCGTGACAGAGAGAGGAGAACAGACTTAGGGGGACAGAGAGACGTGCGGCCGGAGTGGACAGAGAGGTGGGGGACAGAGAGAGTGGGGGACAGAGTGAGGGTGACAAAGAGAGGGGAACAGAGAGCGGGGGGACAGAGAGAGGGGGACAGAGAGAGGGGGGACAGAGAGAGGGGGGGACAGAGAGAGGGGGGTCCGAGTGAGATGGGAACAGAGAGAGGGGGACAGAAAGAAGGGGAAATAGAGAGAGAAGGGACAGAGAGAGGGGGACAGAGGGGGGGACAGAGAGAGTGGGGACAGAGAGAGGCAGACAGGGGGGGACAGAGCGAGGGGGGCAGAAGACAGGGGGGCAGAGAGAGGGGGACAGAGGGGGGATAGAGAGAGTGGTGACAGAGAGAGGGGACAGACGACAGGGGACAGGGAGGGTGGACAGAAAGTGCCACCTCAATATCTCAGACAGTGCTCCCTCAGCACCTCAGATAGTTCTCCCCAGTACATCAGAATGTGCTTCCTCAATATCTCAGAGAGTTCTCCCTCAGTACCTTAGAAAGTGTTCCCACAATACCTCAAAGTACTACTCAATTCCTCATTACATCTGAAATTGCTTCCTCAGTACATCAGAAAGTGACCCCTCAGTACCTCAAAAGGTGCTCTCTTAATACCTCAGACAGTGCGAACTCAATACCTCAGAAAGTGCTCCCTCAGTACCTCAGAAAGTGCCCTCTCTGCACCTCAGACAGTGCTCCCTCAATACCTCAAATATTTCTCCTTCAGTACCTCACAAGTACTCCCTTAGTAACTCAGATAGTTCTCCCTCAGTACCTCAGAAAGTGCTCCCTCCATTCCTCAGATATTTACCCTCAGTGCCTCAGATGGTGCTCCCTCAGTACCTCAGAAATTGCTCCTTCAATATTTCAGAAAGTTCACCCACTATACCTCAGATAGTGCTCCCACAATACCTCAGATAATGCTCCCTCAGTACCTCTGAAAATGTTCCCTCAATATCTCAGATTGTGCTTCCTCAATACCTCAGAAAGAGTTCCCTCAGTACCTCTGAAAATGTTCCCTCAATACCTCAGGTAGTGCTGCCTCAATACCTCAGATAGTGCTCCCTCAATACCTCAAAAATGCTGTCTTAATTCATCAGAAAGTGATCCCTCTATACCTCAGATTGTGCTCCCACAGTACCTCAGAAAGTGATCCCTCTATACCTCAGATTGTGCTCCCTCAGTATCTCAGAAAGTGATCCCTCTATACCTCAGATTGTGCTCCCACAGTACCTCAGAAAGTGATCCCTCTATACCTCAGATTGTGCTCCCTCAGTATCTCAGAAAGTGATCCCTCTATACCTCAGATTGTGCTCCCACAGTACCTCAGAATGTGATCCCTCTATACCTCAGATTGTGCTCCCTCAGTATCTCAGAAAGTGTTCCCTCAATACCCCAGAAACTGCCTCCTCAATACCTCAGATGTTTCTCCATCAGTACCTCAGGTAGTTCTCCCTCAATACCTCAAATAGTTCTCCCTCAGTACCTCAGAAATTGCTCCCTCAGTACCTCAGAAAGTTCTCCCTCAGTACTCCAGAATGTGTTCCCTCACTACCTCAGAAAGTGTTCGCTCAAAATCTCAGAACGTGCTACCTCAATTCCTCAGTACATCTGAAATTTCTCCCTCAGTACATCAGAAAGTTACCCCTCAGTACCTCAAAAAGTGCTCTCTTTATACCTCAGACAGTGCGACCTCAATACCTCAGACAGTGCTCCCTCAATACCTCAGATGGCACTCCCTCAGTACCTCAGGTAGTTCTCCCACAATACCTCAAATATTTCTCCCTCAGTACCTCAGAAAGTGCTCCCTCAGTACCTCAGAAAATGCTCCCTCAATATCTCAGATAGTTCACTCTCAATACCTCAGAAAGCTCTCCCTCAATTCCTCAGAATGTGCTCCCTCTATACTTCTGAAGGTTCTCCCTCTATACATCAGAAAGTAATCCCTCAATACCTCAGAAAGTTCTTCCTCAGTTCCTCAGATAGTACTCCCTCAATACCTCTGCAATTGCTCTCTCAATATTTCAGATAGTTGTCCCACTATACCTCAGATAATGCTCCCTCAATTCCTCAGATAGTGCTCCCTCAGTACATCAGAAAGAGCTCCCACAATACCTCATAGTTCTCCCTCAATACCTCAGAAAGTGATTCCTCAATACCTCAGAAAGTGCTTCCACAGTACCTCAGACAGTGCTCCCTCAATATTTCAGAAAGTTCACCCACTATACCTCAGATAATGCTCCCTCAATTCCTCAGATAGTGCTCCCGCAGTACATCAGAAAATGCTCCCTCAATATGTCAGATAATGCTCCCTCAATTCCTCAGATAGTGCTCCCTCAATATCTCAGAATGTGCTTCCTCAGTTCCTCAGAAAGTGTTCCCTCAATACCTCAGAAAGTGCTCCCTCAATAACTCAGAAACTGCTCCCTCATAACCTCAGACAGTGTCCCCCAATACCCTCAGAAAGCGCTCTCTCAGTACATCAGAAAGTGCTTCCTCAGTACCTCAGATAGTTCTCCCTCAATACCTCAAATAGTTCGCCCTAAGTACCTCAGATAGTGCACCCTCAGTACCTCAGAAAGTGCTCCCTCTGTACCTCAGAAAGAGCTCCCTCAATACCCCAGAAACTGCCTCCTCAATACCTCAGATGGCTCTCCCTCAGCACCTCAAATATTTCACCCTCAATACCTCACAAAGTGCTCCCTTAGTACCTCAGATAGTTCTCCCTCAAACCCTCAAATAGTTCTCCCTCAGTACCTCAGATAATGCTCCCACAATTCCCCAGATAGTGCTCCCTCAGTACATCAGAAAGTGCCCCCTCAATACCTCAGAAAGTGATTCCTCAGGACCTCAGATGGTGCTCCCTCAGGATCTCAGAAATTGCTCCCTCAATATTTCAGAAAGTTCACACACTATACCTCAGATAATGCTCCCTCACTTCCTCAGATTGTTCTCCCGCGGTACATCAGAAAATGCTCTCTCAATATCTCAGATAATGCTCCCACGATTCCTCAGACAGTGCTCCCTCAATACCTCAGACAGTGCTCCCTCAATACCTCAGACAGTGCTCCCTCAGTACCTCAGAAAGTGCTAACTGAGTACATCAGAAAGTGCTAACTGAGTACATCAGAAAGTGCTCCCTCAGTACATCAGAAAGTGCTCCCTCAATACCTCAAGAATGCAGCCTCAGTTCCTCAGAAAGTGCTCCCTCAATACCCCAGAAACTGCCTCCTCAATACCTCAGATGGCTATCCCTCAGTACCTCAGGTAGTTCTCCCTCAATACCTCAAATATTTCTCCCTCAGTACCTCACAAAGTGCTCCCTTAGTACCTCAGAAATTGCTCCCTCAATACCCCAGAAACTGCCTCCGCAATACCTCAGATGGCTCTCCCTCAGTACCTCAGGTAGTTCTCCCTCAATACCTCAAATGTTTCTCCCTCAGTACCTGACAAAGTGCTCCCTTAGTACCTCAGATAGTTCTCCCTCAATACCTCAAATACTTCTCCATCAGTACCTCAGAAAGGGCTTCCTCAATTCCTCAGTACACCTGAAATTGCTCACTCAGTACCTCAAAAACTGCTCCCTCCATTCCTCAGATAGTTCTCCCTCAATACCTCAGAAAGTGCTTCCTCAATATTTCAGAAAGTTTACCCACTATACCTCAGATAATGCTCCCTCAATTCCCAGATAGTGCTCCCTCAATTCTACAGATAGTGCTCCCTCAGTACCTCAGATCTGCTCCATCAATACCTCAGAATGTTTTTCCTCAATACCTCTGAAAATTCTCCCTCAATATCTCAGATAAAGCTTCATTAATTCCACAGATAGTGCTCCCTCAATACCTCAGAAAGAGTTCCCTCAGTACCTCAGAAAGTGTTCCCTCAGTACCTCAGAAAGTGTTCCCTCAATACCTCAGATAATGCTCCATCAATACCTCAGATAGTGCTCCCTCAATATCTCAAAAATGCTGCCTCTATTCCTCAGAAAGTGCTCCCTCTATACCTTAGATAGTGCTCCCACAGTACCTCAGAAAGTGCTCCCTCAATAACTCAGATAGTGCTCCCTCAGTTACTCAGACAGTGCTCCCTCAATACCTCAGAAAGTGCTCCCTCAATACCCCAGAAACTGCCTCCTCAATACCTCTGCTGGCTCTCCATCAGTACCTCAGAAAGTGCTCTCTCAATACCTCAGAAAGATCTCCCTCAATACCTCAGTACATCTGAAATTGCTACCTCAGTACATCTGAAATTGCTACCTCAGTACATCAGAAAGTGACCCCTCAGTACCTCAAAAGTGCTCTCTTAATACCTCAGTCAGTGCAAACTCAATAACTCATAAAGTGCTCCCTCAATACCTCAGAAAGTGCTCACTCAGTACCTCAGATGGCTCTCCCTCAGTACCTCAGGTAGTTCTCCCTTAATACCTCAAATATTTCTCCCTCAATACCTCAGAAAGTGCTTCCACAGTACCTCAGATAGTTCTCCCTCAGTACCTCAGAAAGTGCTCCCTCAATTCCTCAGATAGATCTCGCTCAGTAGCTCAGATAGTTCTCCCTCAGTATCTCAAAGTGCTCCCTCAATACCACAGAAAGTGCCCCTCAATACCTCAGACAGTGCTCCCGAAGTACCACAGAAAATGCTCCGTCAGGACATCAGAAAGTGCTCCCTCAGTTACTCAGAAAGTGCTCCCTTAATACCCCAGAAACTGCGTCCTCAATACCTCAGATGGCTCTCCCTCAGTACCTCAGGTAGTTCTCCCTCAATACCTCAGATAGTTCTCCCTCAATACCTCAGAAAGAGTTCCCTCAGTACCTCAGAAACTATTCCCTCAATACCTCAGGTAGTGCTCCCTCGATACCTCAGATAGTGCTCCCTCGATACCTCAGATAGTGCTCCCTCGATACCTCAGATAGTGCACCATCGATACCTCAAAAATGCTACCTCAATTCCTCAGAAAGTGCTTCTCCTATATTTCAGATAGTGCTCCCACAGTACCTCAGAAAGTGCTACCTCAGTGCCACAGAAAGTGTTCCCTCAATACCTCAGAAACTGCCTCCTCAATACCTCAGCTGGCTCTCCATCAGTACCTCAGAAAGTGCTCCCTCAGTACCTCAGTACCTCAGAAAGTGCTCCCTCAGTACCTCAGTACCTCAGAAAGTGCTCCCTCGATCCCTCAGATAGTGCACCCTCGATACCTCAGATAGTGCACCCTCGATACCTCAGATAGTGCACCATCGATACCTCAGATAGTGCACCATCGATACCTCAGATAGTGCACCATCGATACCTCAGATAGTGCACCATCGATACCTCAGATAGTGCACCATCGATACCTCAAAAATGCTACCTCAATTCCTCAGAAAGTGCTCCTCCTATATTTCAGATAGTGCTCAGAAAGTGCACTCTCAATACCTCAGAAAGTTCTCCCTCAGTACTCCAAAATTTGTCCCTCAGAACCTCAGAAAGTGTTCGCTCAATATCTCAGAAAGTGCTACCTCAATTCCTCAGTACATCTGAAATTGCTCCCTCAGTACATCGGAAAGTGACCCCTCAGTACATCAAAAAGTGCTCTCTTAATACCTCAGACAGTGTGACCTCAATACCTCATAATGTGCTCCCTCAGTACCAGAGAAAGTGCTCCCTCACTATCTCAGAAAGTGCTCACTCAGTACCTCAGAAAGTGCTCTCTCGGCACCTCAGACAGTGCTCCCTCAATACCTCAGATGGCTCTCCCTCAGTACCTCAGGTACTTCTCCCTCAATACCTCAGAAATTACTCCCACAGTACCTCAGATAGTTCGTCCTCAGTACCTCAGAAAGTGCTCCCTCAATTCCTCAGATAGTTCTCCCCTCAGTACCTCAGATAGTTCTCCCTCAGTACCTCAGATAGTTCTCCCTCAGTATCTCAAACTGCTCCCTCAATACCTCAGAAAGTGCCCCTCAATACCTCAGACAGTGCTCCCTAAGTACCACAGAAAGTTCTCCCTCATTACCTCAGAAAATGCTCCGTCAGGACATCAGAAAGTGCTCCCTCAGTTCCGCAGATGGTTCTCCCTCAATACCTCAAATAGTTCTCCCTCAGTACCTCAGAAAGTGCTCACTCAATACCTCAGATAATTCTCCCTCAATTCCTCAGAATGTGCTCCCTCTATACTTCTGAAAGTGCTCCCTCAATACATCAGAAAGTGATCCCTCAATACCTCAGAAAGTGCTTCCTCAGTACCTCAGATAGTGTTCCCTCAGTACCTCAGAAATTGCTCCCTCAATATTTCAGAAAGTTCACCCACTATACATCAGATAATGCTCCCTCAATTCCTCAGATAGTGCTCCCGCAGTACACCAGAAAATGCTCCCTCAATATCTCAGATAATGGTCCCTCAATTCCTCAGATAGTGCTCCCTCAACATCTCAGAATGTGCTCCCTCAGTACCTCTGATAGTGCACCCTCAGTACCTCAGAAATTGCTCCCTCAATACCACATAATGTGCTCCATCAATTCCTCAGATAGTTCTCCCTCAGTACCTCAGAGAACTCTCCCTCAGTACCTCAGAACGTGATCCCTCAGTACCTCAGAAAGTGATCCTCAGTACCTCAGATAGTGCTCCCTCAGTACCTCAGAAAGTTTTCCCTCAGGACCTCAGAAAGTTTTCCCTCAGGACCTCAGAAAGTGCTCTCTCAGCACGTGAGAAAGACCTCCCTCAGTACCCCAGAAACCACCTCCTCAATAGCTCTCATGGCTCTCCCTCACAAACTCAGGTAGTTCTCCTCAGTAACTCAGAAAGTGCTCCCTGAATTCCTCAGAACGTACCACCTCAATACCTCTGACAGCGCTCCCTCAGTACCTCAGATAGTTCTCCCTCAGTTCCTCAGATAGTACTCCCGCAATACATCAGGAAGTGCTCCCTCAATACCTCAAAAATGTTGCCTCATTTCCTCAGAAAGTGCTCCCTCTATACCTCAGATAGTGCTCCCTCTGTACCTCAGAAAGTGCGAACTCAGTACCTCAGAAAGTGCTTCCTCAGTACCTCAGAAAGTACTCCCTGAATACCTTAGGAAGTACCACCTCAATACCTCAGACAGCACTCCCTCAGTACCTCAGATAGTTCTCCCTCAGTCCCTCAGATAGTACTCCCTCAATACCTCAGGAAGTGCTCCCTCAATACCTAAGATACTTCTCCCTCAATACCTCAGAAAGTGCTCCCTCAATATCTCAGATAGTTCTCCATCAATACCTGTTAATGTGCTCCCTCAATACGTCTGAAAGTGCTCCTTCAATACATCTGAAAGTGATCCCACAGTACCTCAGAAAGTGCTCTCTCAGTACCCCACAAACTGCCCCCTCAATACCTCAGATGGCTCTCGCTCAGTACCTCAGGTAGTTCTTCCTCAATACCTTAAATAGTTCTCCCTCAGTACCTCACAATGTGCTCCCTTTATACCTCAGATAGTTCTCCCTCAATACCTCAAATACTTCTCCATCAGTACCTCAGAAAGGGCTTCCTCAATTCCTCAGTACACCTGAAATTGCTCACTCAGTACCTCAAAGTGCCCCCTCAGTATCTCAAAAAGTGCTCTCTTAATACCACAGACAGTGCTACCTCAATACCTCGTAACGTGCTCTCTCAGTACCACAGGTAGTGCTCGCTTACTACCTCAGAAAGTGCTCCCTCAATCCCTCAAAAAGTGCTGCCTCAGTACCTCAGACATTGATCCCTCAATACCTCAGAAAGTGTTCTCTTAATATCTAAAAACGTGCTCCGTCTATATCTCAGAAAGTGCTCCCTCAATCCTTCAGAAAGTCTCCCTCTGTATCTCAGAAAATGCTCCCTCAATACCTCAAGAAGTGCTCCCTCAGTACCCCAGAAACTGCCTCCTCAATACCTCAGATGGCTCTCCATCAGTACCTGAGGTATTTCTCCCTCAATACCTCAAATAAGTCTCCCTCAGTACCTCACAATGTACTCCCTCAATACCTCAGATAGTTCTCCCTCAATACCTCAGAAAGTGCTCCCGCAATACCTCAGAAAGGTCTCCCTCAATACTTCAAATAGTTCTCCCTCAATACCTCAGAAAGTGCTCCCTCAGTACATCAGAAAATGATCCCACAGAACATCAGATAGTGCTCCCTCAGTACCTCAAATACTGCTCCCTCAGTACTTCAGATAGTTCTCCCTCAGTAACTCAGATCATGCTCCCTCATGACCTCAGACAGTGCTCCCCCAAATAACCTCAGAAAGTGCTCTCTCAGTTCCTCAGAAAGTGCTACCACAATACATCAGAAAATGCTCCCGCAATACCTCAGATAGTGCGTCCTCAGTACCTCAGAAAGTGCCCCATCAATCCCTCTGACACTGCTCCCTCAGTACCCCAGAAAGAGCTCCCACAGTACCTCAGAAAATGTTCCCTGAATACCAGAGAAAGTGCTCCCTCAGTATCTCAAAGTGCTCCCACAATACCTTAGATAGTGATCCCTCAATACCTCAGAAAGTATTCCCTCAGTTCCTTAGAACGTGCTCCCTCAGTACCTCAGAAAATGCTCCCTCAACACCTCAGATGGTTCTCCCTCAGTATCTCAGATAGTTCTCCATCAATACCTCAGATTGTTCTCCCCCGGTACGTCAGATAGTGCTCTCTCAATACTCAGACAGTGCTCCCCCAGTACCCCAGAATGTGCTCCCTCAGTTCCTCAGAACGTGCTCCCTCAATACCACAGATAATGCTCCCTCAATTCCCCAGATAGTTCTCCCTCAGTACCTCAGGAAGTGCTTCCTCAATTCCTCAGTACAGCTGAAATTGCTCCCTCAGTACCTCAGAAAGTGCCCCCTCGGTATCTCAAAAAGTGCTCTCTTAATACCACAGACAGTGCTACCTCAATACCTCAAAGTGCTTTCTCGGTACCACAGATAGTGCTCCCTCAGTACCTCAGATAGTTCTCCCTCAGTACCTCAGATAGTGCTCCTCAGTACCTCAGATAGTGCCCCCTCAATACCTCAGACAGTGCCCCCTCAATTCCTCAGACAGTGCCCCCTCAATTCCTCAGACAGTGTCCCCTCAATACCTCAGACAGTGCCCCTCAATACCTCAGACAGTGCTCCCTCAATACCTCAGAAAGTGCTCCCTCAGTACCTCAGACATTGCTCCCTCAGTACCTCAGAAAGTGCTCCCTCAGTACCTCAAAAATGCTCCCTCAATACCTCAGAAAGTGTTCCCTCAATACGTAAGAATGCGCTCCCTCAATACCTCAGAAAGTGCTCCCTCAGTACCTCAGGAAGTGCTCCCTCAGTACTTCAGATAACACTTTCTCAATTCCCCAGATAGGTCTCCCTCAGTACCCCAGAAACCGCCTCCTCAATAGCTCTCAGGGCTCTCCCTCACTACCTCAGATAGTTCTCCCTCAGTACCTCAGAAAGTGCTCCCTCAATACCTCAGAACGTGCCACCTCAATACCTCAGACAGTGCTCCCTCAGTACCTCAGATAGTTCTCTCTCAGTCCCTCAGTTAGTACTCCCTCAATACATCAGAAGTGCTCCCTCAATTCCTCAAAAATGTTGCCTCATTTCCTCAGAAAGTGCTCCCTCTATACCTCAGAAAGTGCTCCCTCTGTACCTCAGAAAGTGCTCCCTCTGTACCTCAGAAAGTGTTCCCTCAATACCTCAGAAAGTGCTCCCTCAATACCTCAGATACTTCTCCCTCAATACCTCAGAAAGTGCTCCCTCAATATGTCAGATAGTTCTCCATCAATTCCTGTTAATGTGCTCCCTCAATAGTTCTGAAAGTGATCACTCAATACCTCAGATAGTGCTCCCACAATTACTCAGATAGTGATCCCTCATTACCTCAGAATGTGCTCCTCAGTACTCAGAAATGCTCCCTCAAAACCTCAGAAAGTTTTCTTCAGTTCCTCAGAAAGTGCTCCCTCAGTACCTCAAATGTTTCTCCCTCAGTATCTCAGAAGGGTCTCCCTCAATACCTCAAATAGTTCTCCCACAATAACTCAAATAATACTCCCTCAGTACCTCAGAAAAGTGCTCCCTCAATACCTCAGAAAGTACCCCCACAATTCCTCAGTACACCTGAAATTGCTCCCTCAGTAACTCAGTAAGTGCCCCCTCAGTACCTCAAAAAGTGCTCCCTTAATATCTCAGACAGTGCTACCTCATTACCTCATAAAGTGCTCTCTCGGTACTTCAGAGAGTGCTCCCTCAATATCTCAGATAGTGCTCAATCAATACCTCAGAAAGTGTTCCCTCAGTAACTCAGAAAGTGCTCCCTCAGTACCCCACAAACTGCCCCATAAATACCTCAGATGGCTCTCGCTCAGTACCTCAGGTAGTTCTCCCTCAATACCCCAAATAGTTCTCCCTCAGTACCTCAGAAAGTGCTTCCTCAATTTCTCAGTACCTCAGAAGTAACCCCTCAGTACCTCAAAAAGTGCTCTCTTAATACCACAGACAGTGCTACCTCAATACCTCATAAAGTGCTCTCTCAGTACCTCAGATAGTGCTCCCTCACTACCTCAGAAAGAACTCCCTCAATATCTCAGAAAGTGCTCACTCAGTACCTCCGAAAGTGCTCCCTATTACCTCAGAAAGTGCTCCCTCAATCCCTCAGAAAGTGTTGCCTCAGTACCTCAGACAATGATCCCTCAATACCTCAGAAAGTGCTCTCTCAATATCTAAAAAGGTGCTCCCTCTATATCTCAGAAAGTGCTCCCTCAATCCCTCAGTAAGTGCTCCCTCTGTATCTCAGAAAATGCTCCCTCTATACCTCAAAAAGTGCTCCCTCAGTACCCCAGGAAATGCTGCCTCAATACCTCAAATAGTTCTCCCTCAGTACCTCACAAAGTGCTCCCTCAAGACCTCAGATAGTTCTCCCTCAAGACCTCAAATAGTTCTCCCTCAAGACCTCAAATAGTTCTCCCTCAAGACCTCAAATAGTTCTCCCTCAAGACCTCAAATAGTTCTCCCTCAAGACCTCAGAAAGTGATCCCTCAATACCTCAGAAAATGCTCCCTCAATATCTCAGAAAGTGTTCCCTCAGTACCTCAGAAAGTGGTCTCTCAACACCTCAGAAATACCCCCCTCAGTATCCCAGAAACCACCTCCTCAATACCTCAGATGGCTCTCCCTCAGTACCTCAGGTAGTTCTCCCCTCAGTACCTCAGAAAGTGCTTCCTCAATACCTCAGAACGTACCACCTCAATACCTCTGACAGTGCTCCCTCAATACCACAGAAAGTGCTCCCTCAATACCTCAGAAAGTGCTCCTTCAGTACATCAGAAAACCCCCACAATACATCAGAAAGTGCTCCCTCAATACCTCAAAATTTTGCCTCATTTCCTCAGAAAGTGCTCCCTCTAAACCTGAGATAGTGCTCCCTCAGTACCTCAGAATGTGCTCCCTGAATGCCTCAGAACGTACCATCTCAATACCTCTGACAGCGCTCCCTCAGTACCTCAGATAATTCTCCCTCAATCCCTCAGATAGTACTCCCTCAATATCTCAGAAAATGCTCACTCAATATCTCAGTTAGTTCTCCCTCAATACGTCTGAAAGTGATCCCTCAATACCTCAGAAAGTCCTACCTCAGTACCTCAGATAGTGCTCCAACAATTACTCAGATAGTGATCCCTCAGTACCTCAGAATGTGCTCTCTCAGTACTCAGAAATGCTCCCTCAAAACTTCAGAAAGTGTTCCTCAGTTCCTCAGAAAGTTCTCCCTCAGTACCTCAGATGGTTCTCCCTCAGTACCTCAAATAGTTCTCCCTCAGTACTTCAGAAAGTTTTCACTCAATACCTCAGAAAGTACCCCCACCTGAAATTGATCCCTCAGTAGACCTGAAATTGATCCCTCAGTAACTCAGTAAGTGCCCCCTCAATACCTCAGAAAGTGCTCCCTCAGTACCCCACAAACTGCCCCCTAAATAGCTCAGATGGCTCTCGCTCAGTACCTCAGGTAGTTCTCCCTCAATACCTTAAATAGTTCTCCCTCAGTACCTCACAAAGTGCTCCCTTTATGCCTCAGTACCTCAGAAAGTGCCCCCTCAGTATCTCAAAAAGTGCTCTCTTAATACCACAGACAGTGCTACCTCAATACCTCATAACGTGCTCTCTCAGTACCACAGGTAGTGCTCGCTTACTACCTCAGAAAGTGCTCCCTCAATCCCTCAAAAAGTGCTGCCTCAGTACCTCAGACAATGATCCCTCAATACCTCAGAAAGTGTTCTCTCAATATCTAAAAAAGTGCTCCGTCTATATCTCAGAAAGTGCTCCCTCAATCCTTCAGAAGGTCTCCCTCTGTATCTCAGAAAATGCTCCCTCAATACCTCAAGAAGTGCTCCCTCAGTACCCCAGAAACTGCCTCCTCAATACCTCAGATGGCTCTCCCTCAGTACCTGAGGTAGTTCTCCCTCATTACCTCAAATAATTCTCCCTCAGTACCTCAGAATGTGCTCCTCAATACCTCAGATAGTTCTCCCTCAATACCTAAGAAAGTGCTCCCTCAATCCCTCAAAAAGTGCTGCCTCAGTACCTCAGACAATGATCCCTCAATACCTCAGAAAGTGTTCTCTCAATATCTAAAAAGGTGCTCCGTCTATATCTCAGAAAGTGCTCCCTCAATCCTTCAGAAAGTCTCCCTCAGTATCTCAGAAAATGCTCCCTCAATACCTCAAGAAGTGCTCCCTCAGTACCCCAGAAAGAGCTCCCACAGTACCTCAGAAAATGTTCCCTGAATACCAGAGAAAGTGCTCCCTCAGTATCTCAGAAGTGCTCCCACAATACCTCAGATAGTGCTCCCTCAATACCTCAGAAAGTATTCCCTCAGTTCCTCAGAAAGTGTTCCCTCATACCTCAGATAATGCTCCCTCAATACCCCAGATAGTTCTCCCACAGTACCTCAGGAAGTGCTTCCTCAATTCCTCAGTACAGCTGAAATTGCTCCCTCAGTACCTCAGAAAGTGCCCCCCTCAATACCTCAGACAATGCTCCCTCAATACCTCAGACAGTGTCCCCTCAATACCTCAGACAGTGCTCCCTCAATACCTCAGATAGTGCTCCCTCAATACCTCAGAATTGCTCCCTCAATACCTCAGACAGTGTCCGCTCAATACCTCAGACAGTGTCTCCTCAATACCTCAGACAGTGTCCCCCTCAATACCTCAGAAAATGCTCCTGCAATATCTCAGAAAGTGTTCCCTCAATACGTAAGAAAGCGCTCCCCTCAATACCTCAGAAAGCGCTCCCTCAGTACCCCACAAAGTGCTCCCTCAATACCTCAGATAGTTCTCCCACAAAACCTCAGATAGTTCTCCCTCAGTACCTCAGGTATTGCTCCCTCAAGACCTCAGACAGTGTTCTCTCAATACCTCAGACAGTGTTCTCTCAAGACCTCAGACAGTGTCTCCTCAATACCTCAGACAGTGTCCCTCAGTACCTCAGACCGTGCTCCCTCATTACCTCAGATATGCTCCCTCAATTCCACTGCTAGTTCTCCCCCAGTACCTCAGAAAGTGCTCCCAAAATACCTCATGTAGTGCTCCCTCATTACCTCAGATAGTGCTCCTCAGTACCTCAGAAAGTGCTCGCTCAGTACGTCAGAAAGTGCTCCCTCAGTACGTCAGAAAGTGCTCCCTCAGTACGTCAGAAAGTGCTCCCTCAGTACGTCAGAAAGTGCTCCCTCAGTACGTCAGAAAGTGTCCCCCAATACCCTCAAAAAGCGCTCTCTCAGTAACTCAGAAAGTGCTCCTCATTACCTCAGAAAGTGCTACCTCAGAAAGTGTTCCCTCAATACCTCAGGATGTGCTCCCTCAATACCTCAGATACTTCTCCCTCAATACCTCAGAAAGTGCTCCCTCAATATCTCAGATAGTTCTCCATCAATACCTGTTAATGTGCTCCCTCAATAGTTCTGAAAGTGATCACTCAATACCTCAGATAGTGCTCCCACAATTACTCAGGTAGTGATCCCTCATTACCTCAGAATGTGCTCTCTCAGTACTCAGAAATGCTCCCTCAAAACCTCAGAAAGTTTTCTTCAGTTCCTCAGAAAGTGCTCCCTCAGTACCTCAGATGGTTCTCCCTCAGTATCTCAGAAGGTTCTCCCTCAATACCTGAAATAGTTCTCCCACAATAACTCAAATAATACTCCCTCAGTACCTCAGAAAGTTCTCGCTCAATACCTCAGAAAGTACCCCCACAATTCCTCAGTACACCTGAAATTGCTCCCTCAGTAACTCAGTAAGTGCCCCCTCAGTACCTCAAAAAGTGCTCTCTTAATATCTCAGACAGTGCTACCTCATTACCTCATAAAGTGCTCTCTCGGTACTTCAGATAGTGCTCCCTCAATATCTCAGATAGTGCTCAATCAATACCTTAGAAAGTGTTCCCTCAGTAACTCAGAAAGTACTCCCTCAGTACCCCACAAACTGCCCCATAAATACCTCAGATGGCTCTCGCTCAGTACCTCAGGTAGTTCTCCCTCAATACCCAAAATAGTTCTCCCTCAGTACCTCAGAAAGTGCTTCCTCAATTTCTCAGTACCTCAGAAAGTAACCCCTCAGTACCTCAAAAAGTGCTCTCTTAATACCACAGACAGTGCTACCTCAATACCTCATAAAGTGCTCTCTCAGTACCACATATAGTGCTCCCTCACTACCCCAGAAAGAACTCCCTCAATATCTCAGAAAGTGCTCACTCAGTACCTCCGAAAGTGCTCCCTATTACCTCAGAAAGTGCTCCCTCAATCCCTCAGAAAGTGCTGCCTCAGTACCTCAGACAATGATCCCTCAATACCTCAGAAAGTGCTCTCTCAATATCTAAAAAGGTGCTCCCTCTATATCTCAGAAAGTGCTCCCTCAATCCCTCAGTAAGTGCTCCCTCTGTATCTCAGAAAATGCTCCCTCTATACCTCAAAAAGTGCTCCCTCAGTACCCCAGGAAATGCTGCCTCAATACCTCAAATAGTTCTCCCTCAGTACCTCACAAAGTGCTCCCTCAAGACCTCAGATAGTTCTCCCTCAAGACCTCAAATAGTTCTCCCTCAAGACCTCAAATAGTTCACCCTCAAGACCTCAAATAGTTCTCCCTCAAGACCTCAAATAGTTCTCCCTCAAGACCTCAGAAAGTGATCCCTCAATACCTCAGAAAATGCTCCCTCAATATCTCAGAAAGTGTTCCCTCAGTACCTCAGAAAGTGGTCTCTCAGCACCTCAGAAATACCCCCTCAGTATCCCAGAAACCACCTCCTCAATACCTCAGATGGCTCTCCCTCAGTACCTCAGTAGTTCTCCCTCAGTACCTCAGAAAGTGCTTCCCTCAATACCTCAGAACGTACCACCTCAATACCTCTGACAGTGCTCCCTCAATACCACAGAAAGTGCTCCCTCAATACCTCAGAAAGTGCTCCTTCAGTACATCAGAAAACCCCCACAATACATCAGAAAGTGCTCCCTCAATACCTCAAAATTTTGCCTCATTTCCTCAGAAAGTGCTCCCTCTAAACCTGAGATAGTGCTCCCTCAGTACCTCAGAATGTGCTCCCTGAATGCCTCAGAACGTACCATCTCAATACCTCTGACAGCGCTCCCTCAGTACCTCAGATAATTCTCCCTCAATCCCTCAGATAGTACTCCCTCAATATCTCAGAAAATGCTCACTCAATATCTCAGATAGTTCTCCCTCAATACGTCTGAAAGTGATCCCTCAATACCTCGGAAAGTCCTACCTCAGTACCTCAGATAGTGCTCTAACAATTACTCAGATAGTGATCCCTCAGTACCTCAGAATGTGCTCTCTCAGTACTCAGAAATGCTCCCTCAAAACTTCAGAAAGTGTTCCTCAGTTCCTCAGAAAGTTCTCCCTCAGTACCTCAGGTGGTTCTCCCTCAGTACCTCAAATAGTTCTCCCTCAGTACCTCAGAAAGTTTTCACTCAATACCTCAGAAAGTACCCCCACCTGAAATTGATCCCTCAGTAGACCTGAAATTGATCCCTCAGTAACTCAGTAAGTGCCCCCTCAGTACCTCAGAAAGTGCTCCCTCAGTACCCCACAAACTGCCCCCTAAATAGCTCAGATGGCTCTCGCTCAGTACCTCAGGTAGTTCTCCCTCAATACCTTAAATAGTTCTCCCTCAGTACCTCACAAAGTGCTCCCTTTATGCCTCAGTACCTCAGAAAGTGCCCCCTCAGTATCTCAAAAAGTGCTCTCTTAATACCACAGACAGTGCTACCTCAATACCTCATAACGTGCTCTCTCAGTACCACAGGTAGTGCTCGCTTACTACCTCAGAAAGTGCTCCCTCAATCCCTCAAAAAGTGCTGCCTCAGTACCTCAGACAATGATCCCTCAATACCTCAGAAAGTGTTCTCTCAATATCTAAAAAAGTGCTCCGTCTATATCTCAGAAAGTGCTCCCTCAATCCTTCAGAAGGTCTCCCTCTGTATCTCAGAAAATGCTCCCTCAATACCTCAAGAAGTGCTCCCTCAGTACCCCAGAAACTGCCTCCTCAATACCTCAGATGGCTCTCCCTCAGTACCTGAGGTAGTTCTCCCTCATTACCTCAAATAATTCTCCCTCAGTACCTCACAATGTACTCCCTCAATACCTCAGATAGTTCTCCCTCAATACCTCAGAAAGTGCTCCCTCAATCCCTCAAAAAGTGCTGCCTCAGTACCTCAGACAATGATCCCTCAATACCTCAGAAAGTGTTCTCTCAATATCTAAAAAGGTGCTCCGTCTATATCTCAGAAAGTGCTCCCTCAATCCTTCAGAAAGTCTCCCTCTGTATCTCAGAAAATGCTCCCTCAATACCTCAAGAAGTGCTCCCTCAGTACCCCAGAAAGAGCTCCCACAGTACCTCAGAAAATGTTCCCTGAATACCAGAGAAAGTGCTCCCTCAGTATCTCAAAGTGCTCCCACAATACCTTAGATAGTGATCCCTCAATACCTCAGAAAGTATTCCCTCAGTTCCTCAGAAAGTGTTCCCTCAATACCACAGATAATGCTCCCTCAATTCCCCAGATAGTTCTCCCTCAGTACCTCAGGAAGTGCTTCCTCAATTCCTCAGTACAGCTGAAATTGCTCCCTCAGTACCTCAGAAAGTGCCCCCTCAATACCTCAGACAATGCTCCCTCAATACCTCAGACAGTGTCCCCTCAATACCTCAGACAGTGCTCCCTCAATACCTCAGATAGTGCTCCCTCAATACCTCAGATAGTGCTCCCTCAATACCTCAGACAGTGTCCGCTCAATACCTCAGACAGTGTCCCCTCAATACCTCAGACAGTGTCCCCTCAATACCTCAGAAAATGCTCCGGCAATATCTCAGAAAGTGTTCCCTCAATACGTAAGAAAGCGCTCCCTCAATACCTCAGAAAGCGCTCCCTCAGTACCTCACAAAGTGCTCCCTCAATACCTCAGATAGTTCTCCCACAAAACCTCAGATAGTTCTCCCTCAGTACCTCAGGTATTTCTCCCTCAAGACCTCAGACAGTGTTCTCTCAAGACCTCAGACAGTGTTCTCTCAAGACCTCAGACAGTGTTCTCTCAATACCTCAGACAGTGTTCTCTCAATACCTCAGACCGTGCTCCCTCATTACCTCAGATTATGCTCCCTCAATTCCACTGCTAGTTCTCCCTCAGTACCTCAGAAAGTGCTCCCTAAATACCTCATGTAGTGCTCCCTCAATACCTCAGATAGTGCTCCCTCAGTACCTCAGAAAGTGCTCGCTCAGTACGTCAGAAAGTGCTCCCTCAGTACGTCAGAAAGTGCTCCCTCAGTACGTCAGAAAGTGCTCCCTCAGTACGTCAGAAAGTGCTCCCTCAGTACGTCAGAAAGTGTCCCCCAATACCCTCAAAAAGCGCTCTCTCAGTAACTCAGAAAGTGCTTCCTCATTACTTCAGAAAGTGCTAACACAATACCTCAGATAGTGCTCCCCCAATACCTCAGAAAGTACTCCCTCAGAACCTCAGATAGTTCTCCCTAAGTACCTCAGAAAGTGCCACCTCAATATCGCAGACAGTGCTCCCACAGCACCTCATAAAGTGCTCGCTCAGCACCTCAGAAAGTGCTCCCTCAATACCTCAGAAAGTGCTCCCTCAGTACCTCAGCCTGTGCTCTCTCAGTACTCAGAAATGCTCCCTCAAAACCTCAGAAAGTGCTCCTCAATTCCTCAAAAAGTGCTCCCTCAGTACCTCAGATAGTTCTCCCTCAATACCTCAAATATTCTCTGACAATACCTCAGACAGTGCTCCCTCCATACCTCAGAAAGTGCTCCCTCAGTACCTCAGATAATGCTTCCTCAATTCCCCAGATAGTTCTCCCTCAGTACCTCAGAAAGTGTTCCCCCGTACCTCAGAAAATGTTCCCTCAATACCTCAGAAAGTGCAACCTCAATTCCTCAGTACATCTGAAATGGCTCCCTCAGTACCTCAGTAAGTGCCCCTCAGTACCTCAAAAAGTGCTCTCTTAATACCTCAGACACTGCTACCACATTACCTCATAAAGTGCTCTCTCGGCACTTCAGATAGTGCTCCCTCAGTACCTCAGAAAGTGCTCCCTCAGTACCTCAGAAAGTGTTCCCTCAGTACCTCAGACAATGCTCCCCCAGTACCTCATAAAGTGCTCCCTCAGTATCTCACAAAGTGCTCCCACAATTCCTCAGATAGTTCTCCCTCAGTACCTCAGATATTTCTCCCTCAGTACATCAGAAAGTGCTCCCTGAATACCTCAGATAATGCTCCCTCGGTACCTCAGATAGTACTCCCTCAGTACATCAGAAAGTGCTCCCTCAGTACCTCAGATAATGCTCCCACAATTCCCCAGATAGTTCTCCCTCAGTACCTCAGAAAGTGCTCCCACAATACATCAGAAAGTGCTCCCTCAGTACCTCAGATAGTTCTCCCTCAATACCTCAAATAGTTCTCCCTCAATACCTCAGAAAGTGTTCCCTGAATACCTCAGAACGTACCACCTCAATACCTCTGATAGCACTCCCTCAGTACATCAGAATAGCTCCCACAATACATCAGAAAGTGCTCCCTCAATACCTCAGGAGTGCTCCCTCAATACCTCAGAGAGTGCTCCCTCAATACCTCAGAGAGTGCTCCCTCAATACCTCAGAAAATGCTCACTCAATATCTCAGATAGATCTCCCTCAGTACCTGTTAAAGTGCTCCATTAATACGTCTGAAAGTACTCCCTCAATACGTCTGAAAGTGATCCCTCAACACCACAGATAGTGCTCCCACAATTACTCAGGTAGTGATCCCACAGTACCTCAGAATGTGCTCTGTCAGTACTCAGAAATGCTCCCTCAAACCTCAGAAAGTGTTTCTCAGTTCCTCAGAAAGTGCTCCCTCAGTAGCTCAGATAGTTCTCCCTCAATACCTCAAATAGTTCTCCCACAATACCTCAAATAATACTTCCTCCGTACCTCAGAAAGTGCTCGCTCAATACCTCAAAGTGACCCCTCAATACCTCAGACAGTGCCCCCTCAATACCTCAGACAGTGCTCCCTCCATACCTCAGACAGTGCTCCCTCCATACCTCAGACAGTGCTCCCTCCATACCTCAGACAGTGCTCCCTCCATACCTCAGAAATTGCTCCCTCCATACCTCAGAAAATGCTCCCTCAATTCCCCAGATAGTTCTCCCTCAGTACCTCAGAAAGTGTTCCCTCAGTACCTCAGAAAATGTTCCCTCAATACCTCAGAAAATGTTCCCTCAATTCCTCAGGACATCGGAAATTGCTCCCTCAGTACTTCAGTAAGTGCCCCCTCAGTACCTCAAAAAGTGCTCTCTTAATACCTCAGACAGTGCTATCTCATTACCTCATAAAGTGCTCTCCTTACTTCAGATAGTGCTCCCTCAGTACCTCAGAAAGTGTTCCCACAGTACCTCAGAAAGCGCTCCCTCAATACCCCAGAAACTGCCTCCTCAATACCTCAGATGGCTCTCGCTCAGTACCCCAGGTAGTTATCCCTCAATACCTCAAATAGTTCTCCCTCAGTACCTCACAAAGTGCTCCCTTAGTGCACCAGATAGTTCTCCCTCAATACCTCAAACAGTTCTCCCTCAGTTCCTGACAAAGTGCTCTCTCAATACCTTAGATAGTTCTCCCTCAATACCTCAAATAGTTCTCCGTCAGTAACTCAGAAAGTGCACCCTCAGTACCTCAGAAAATGCTCCCTCAATACCTCAGAAAATGCCCCCTCAATACCTCAGACAGTGCTCCCTCAGTACCTCATAAAGTGCTCCCTCAGTACCTCATAAAGTGCTCCCTCAGTACCTCATAAAGTGCTCCCTCAGTATATCAGAAAGTGCTTCCTCAATACATCAGAAAGTGCTCCCTCAGTACCTCAGATAGTTCTCCCTCAATACCTCAGATAGTTCTCCCTCAATACCTCAGATAGTTCACCCTCAAAACCTCAGATAGTTCACCCTCAGTACCTCAGGTATTTCTCCCTCAATACCTCAGACAGTGCTCCCTCAGTACCTCATAATGTGCTCCCTCAGTATCTCAGAACGTGCTCCCTCAGTACCTCAGAAAGCGCTCCCTCAATACCTCAAGAATGCTGCCTCAGTTCCTCAGAAAGTGCTCCCTCAATACCTCAGATAGTGCAACCTCAGTACCTCAGATGGCTATCCCTCAGTACCTCAGGTAGTTCTCCCTCAATACCTCAAATATTTCTCCCTCTGTACCTCACAAAGTGCTCCCTCAATACCTCAGATAGTTTTCCCTCAAAACCTCAGGTAAGGGCTTATGCTCGAAACGTCGAATTCTCTATTCCTGAGATGTGCCTAACCTGCTGTGCTTTGACCAGCAACACATTGCAGCTGTGATCTCCAGCATCTGCAGACCTCATTTTTTACTCCCTCAGTACCTCAGGTATTTCATCCTCAATACCTCAGGCAGTGTTCACTCAATACCTCAGACCGTGCTCCTTCAGTACCTCAGAAAGTGCACTCTCAATACCTCAGAAAGTTCTCCCTCAATACCTGAGAAAGTGCTCCCTCAATACCTCAGATTATGCTCCCTCAATTCCCCTGCTAGTTCTCCCACAGTACCTCAGAAAGTGCTCCCTAAATACCTCAAGTAGTGCTCGCTCAGTACCTCAGAAAGTGCTCCCTCAATACTTCAAGAATGCTGCCTCAGTTCCTCAGAAAGTGCTCCTTCATAACCTCAGATAGTGTCCCCCAATAACCTCAGAAAGCGCTCTCTCTCAGTAACTCAGAAAGTGCTTCCTCATTACCTCAGAAAGTGCTACCACAATACCTCAGATAGTGCTCCCCAATACCTCAGATAGTGCTCCCTCAGAACCTCAGATAGTGCTCCCTCAGAACCTCAGATAGTGCTCCCTCAGAACCTCAGATAGTGCTCCCTCAGAACCTCAGATAGTGCTCCGTGAATACCTCAGAAAGTGCCAACTCAATACATCAGAAAGTGCTCCCTCAGCACCTCATAAAGTGCTCCCTCAGCACCTCAGAAAGTGTTCCCTCAATACCTCAGAAAATGCTCACTCAATATCTCAGATAGTTCTCCCTCAATACATGTTAAAGTGCTCCCTCAAAACGTCTGAAAGTGCTCCCACAATACCTCAGAAAGTGATACCTCAACACCTCAGAAAGTCCTACCTCAGATAGTGCCCCACAATACCTCAGATAGTGATCCCTCTGTACCTCAGAAAGTGCTCTCTCAGTACTCAGAAATGCTCCCTCAAAACCTCAGAAAGTGTTCCTCAGTTCCTCAGAAAGTGTTCCCTCAGTACCTCAGAAAGTGCTCTCTCAATTCCCCAGATAGTTCTCCCTTAGTAACTCAGAAAGTGCTCCCTCAATACCTCAGAAAGTGCCCCTCAATAACTCAGACGGTGCTGCCTCAGTACCTCAGATAGCTCTCCCTCAGTACCTAAGAAAATGCTCCCTCAGAACCTCAGAAACTGCTACCTCAGTACCTCAAATAGTTCTCCCTCAGTACATCAGAACGTGTTCCCTGAATATCTCAGAACGTACCACCTCAATACCTCTGATAGCGCTCCCTCAGTACCTTCTATAGTTCTCCCTCAGTCCCTCAGATAGTACTCCCTCAATACCTCATAAAGTGCTCCCTCAGTACCTCAGAAAGTGCTCCCTCAGTACCTCAGAAAGTGCTCCCTCAGTACCTCAGAAAGTGCTCACGCAATATCTGATAGTTCCCCCTCAATACCTGTTAAAGTGCTCCATTAATACGTCTGAAATTGATCCCTCAATACCTCAGAAAGTCCTACCTCAGTACTTCAGATAGTGCTCCCACAATTACTCAGAGAGTGATCCCTCAGTACCTCAGCCTGTGCTCTCTCAGTACTCAGAAATGCTCCCTCAAAACCTCAGAAAGTGTTCCTCAATTCCTCAGCAAGTGCTCCCTCAGTACCTCAGATGGTTCTTCCTCAGTACCTCAGATAGTTCTCCCTCAATACCTCAAATAGTTCTCCCACAATACCTCAAATAGTACTCCCTCAGTACCTCAGAAAGTGCTTGCTCAATCCCTCAGACAGTGCCCCCTCAATACCTCAGACAGTGCCCCCTCCATACCTCAGAAAGTGCTCCCTCAGTAACTCAGATAATGCTCCCTCAATTCCCCAGATAGTTCTCCCACAGTACCACAGAAAGTGCTCCCTCAATACCTCAGAAAGATTTCCCTCAGTACCTCAGATAATGCTCCCTCAATTCCCCAGATAGTTCTCCCTTAGTAACTCAGAAAGTGCAACCTCAATTCCTCAGTACATCTGAAATTGCTCCCTCAGTACTTCAGTAAGTGCCCCCTCAGTACCTCAAAAAGTGCTCTCTTAATACCTCAGACAGTGCTACCTCATTACCTCATAAAGTGCTCTCTCAGTACTTCAGATAGTGCTCCCTCAGTATCTCAGAAATTGCTCACTCAGTACCTCAGAAAGTGTTCCCGCATTACCTCAGAAAGTGCTCCCTCAGTACCCCAGAAACTGCCTCCTCAATACCTCAGATGGCTCTCGCTCAGTACCCCAGGTAGTTCTCCCTCAATACCTCAAATAGTTCTCCCTCAGTACCTCACAAAGTGCTCCCTTAGTACCTCAGAAAGTTCCCCCTCAATACCTCAAATAGTTCTCCCTCAGTACCTCAGAAAGTGCTCCCTCAGTACCTCAGAAAATGCTCCCACAGTACATCAGAAAGTGCTTCCACAGTACATCAGAAAGTGCTCCCTGAATACCTCAGACAGTGCTCCCTCAGTACCTCAGATGGCTCTCCCTCAGTACCTAAGAAAGTGCTCCCTCAGTACCTCAGAAACTGCTACCTCAGTACCTCAGATAGTTCTCCCTAAATACCTCAAATAGTTCTCCCTCAGTACCTCAGAAAGTGTTCCCTGAATACCTCAGAACGTACGACCTCAATACCTCTGATAGCGCTCCCACAGTACCTTCTATAATTCTCCCTCAGTCCCTCAGATAGTACTCCCTCAATACCTCAAAGTGCTCCCTGAATACCTCAGAAAGTGCTCCCTCAGTACATCATAATAGCTCCCACAATACATCAGAAAGTGCCCCCTCAATTCCACAGACAATGCTCCCCCAGTACCTCATAAAGTGCTCCATCAGTACCTCAGAATGTGCTCCCACCGTACCTCAGATAGTTCTCCCTCAGTACCTCAAAGTGCTCCCTGAATACCTCAGATAATGCTCCCTCGGTACCTCAGAATGTGCTCCCTCAGTACATCAGAAAGTGCTCCCACAATACATCAGAAAGTGCTCCCTCAGTACCTCAGAAAGTGCTCCCACAGTACCTCAGATAATTTACCCTCAATTCCCCAGATAGTTCTCCCGCAGTACCTCTGAAAGTGCTCCCTCATACCTCAGAAAGTGCCCCTCAATAACTCAGACGGTGCTCCCTCAGTACCTCAGATAGCTCTCCCTCAGTACCTCAGATAGTTCTCCCTCAATACCTCAGAATAGCTCCCACAATACATCAGAAAGTGCTCCCTCAATACCTCAGATCGTTCTCCCTCAATACCACAGAAAATGCTCACTCACTATCTCAGATAGTTTTCTCACAATACCTGTTAAAGTGCTGCATTCATACGTCTGAAAGTGCTCCCTCAATACGTCTGAAAGTGATCCCTCAATACCTCAGAAAGTCCTACCTCAGTACCTCAGATAGTGCTCCCACAATTACTCAGATAGTGATCCCTCAGTACGTCAGCCTGTGCTCTCTCAGTACTCAGAAATGCTCCCTCCAAACCTCAGAAAGTGTTCCTCAGTTCCTCAGAAAGTGCTCCCTCAGTACCTCAGATGGTTCTCCCTCAGTACCTCAGATAGTTCTCCCCTCAATACCTCAAATAGTTCTCCCACCATAACTCAAATAGTACTCCCTCAGTACCTCAGAAAGTGCTCCCTCAATACCTCAGACAGTGCTCCCTCAATACCTCAGACAGTGCTCCCTCAATACCTCAGACAGTGCTCCCTCCATACCCCAGAAACTGCTCCCTCCATACCCCAGAAACTGCTCCCTCAGTACCTCAGATAATGCTCCCTCAATTCCCCAGATAGTTCTCCCTCAGTACCTCAGAAATTGCTCCATCAATACCTCAGAAGATTTCCCTCAGTACCTCAGAATCTGCTCCCTCAATATCTCAGATTATGCTCCCTCAATTCCCCTGATAGTTGTCCCTCAGTACCTCAGAAAGTGCTCCCTAAATACCTCAGAAAGTGCTCCCTCAATAACTCAGAAAATGCTCACTCAATATCTCAGATAGTTCTCCCTCAATACCTGTTAAAGTGCTGCATTAATACGTCTGAAAGTGCTCCCTCAATACTTCTGAAAGTGATCTCTCAATACCTCAGAAAGTCCTACCTCAGTACTTCAGATAGTGCTCCCACAATTACTCAGATAGTGATCCCTCATTACATCAGCCTGTGCTCTCTCAGTACTCAGAAATGCTCCCTCAAAACCTCAGAAAGTGTTCCTCAATTCCTCAGAAAGTGCTCCCTCAGTACCTCAGATGGTTCTCCCTCAGTACCTCAGATAGTTCTCCCTCAATACCTCAAATAGTTCTCCCTCAATACCTCAGAAAGTGCCCCCCTCAATACCTCAGAAAGTGCTCCCTCAATACCTCAGACAGTGCCCCCTCAATACCTCAGACAGTGCTCCCCTCAATACCTCAGACAGTGCCCCCTCAATACCTCAGACAGTGCACCTCAATACCTCAGACAGTGCTCCCTCAATACCTCAGACAGTGCTCCCTCAATACCTCAGACAGTTCTCCCTCCATACTCCAGAAACTGCTCCCTCAGTACCTCAGATAATGCTCCCTCAATTCCCCAGATAGTTCTCCCTCAGTACCTCAGAAATTGCTCCATCAATACCTCAGAAGATTTCCCTCAGTACCTCAGAATCTGCTCCCTCAATATCTCAGATTATGCTCCCTCAATTCCCCTGATAGTTGTCCCTCAGTATCTCAGAAAGTGCTCCCTAAATACCTCAGAAAGTGCTCCCTCAATAACTCAGAAAATGCTCTCTCAATACCTCAGAAAGTGCTCCCACAGTACCCCAGAATGTGCTCCCTCATTTCCTCATAAAGTGCTCCCTCAATGCCATAGATAATGCTCCCCCAATTCCCCAGATAGTTCTCCCTCAGTACCTCAGGAAGTTCTCCCTCAATAACTCAGAAAGTGCTTCCTCAATTCCTCAGTACATCTCAAATTGCTCCCTCAGTACCTCAGAAAGTGCCCCCTCGGTATCTCAAAAAGTACTCTCTTAATACCACAGACACTGCTACCTCAATACCACATAAAGTGCTCTCTCAGTACCACAGATAGTGCTCCCTCACTACATCAGAATGGGCTCCCCCAATATCTCAGAAAGTGCTCACACAGTACCTACGAAAGTGCTCCCTCAATACCTCAGAACGAGCTCCCTCAGTACCTCAGAAAGTGCTGCCTCAGTACCTCACATAATGCTCCCTCAATATCTCAAAGTGCTCCCACAGTATCTCAGAAAGTGTTCCCTCAATCCCTCAGAAAGTGCTCCCTCTGTGCCGCAGAAAATGCTCCCTCTGTGCCTCAGAAAATGCTCCCTCAGTACCTCAGAAACTGCCTCCTCAATACCTCAGATTGCTCTCCCTCAGTACCTCAGGTAGTTCCCCTCAATACCTCAAATAGTTCTTCCTCAGTATCTGACAAAGTGCTCCCTTAATACCTCAGATAGTTCTCACTCAGTACCTCAGAAAGTGCTCCCTCAATAACTCAGATAGTTCTCCCTCAATACCTCAGATGGTTCTCCCTCAGTACCTCAGATAGTTCTCCCTCAATACCTCAGATGGTTCTCCCTCAATACCTCAGATGGTTCTCCCTCAAAGGCTCAAATAGTTCTCCCTTAGTACCTCACGAAGTACCCCCTCAATACCTCAGACACTCCTCCCTCAGTACCTCATAAAGTACTCCCTCAGTACATCAGAAAGTGCTCTCTCAATACCTCAGATAGTGCTCCCTCAATACCTCAGATCGTTCTCCCTCAATACATGTTAAAGTGCTCCCTCAATATGTCTGAAAGTGCTCCTCAATACCTCAGAAAGTGATACCTCAATACCTCGAAAGTCCTACCTCAGATAGTGCTCCCACAATACCTCAGATAGTGATCCCTCAGTACCTCAGACAGTGCTCTCTCAGTACCTCAGCAATGCTCCCTCAAAACCAACAGAAAGTGTTCATTACCTCAGAAAGTGCTCCCTCAGTACCTCAGAAAATGCTCCCTGAATACATCAGAAAGTGCCCGCTCAATACCTCAGAAAGTGCTCCCTCAGTACCCCAGAAACTGCCTCCTCAATACCGCAGATGGCTCTCCCTCAGTACCTCAGTTAGTTCTCCCTCAAAACCTCAAATAGTTCTCCCTCAGTACCTCACAAAGTGCTTCCTTAGTACCTCAGGTAGTTCTCCATCAATACCTCAAAAAGGTCTCCCTCCATACCTCACAAAATGCTCCCTCAATACCTCAGAAAGTGCCCTCTCAATACTTCAAAAAGTGCTCTCTAAATACCTCAGACAGTGCTCCCTCATTACCTCATAAAGTGCTCTCTCGGTACTTCAGATAGTGCTCCCTCAGTATCTCAGAAAGTGCTCACTCAGTACCTCAGAAAGTGTTACCTCAATACCTCAGAAACTGCCTCCTCAATATCTCAGATGGCTCTCCCTCAGTACCTCAGGTAGTTCTCCCTCAATACCTCAAATAGTTCTCCCTCATTACCTCACAAAGTGCTCCCTCAAAGCCTCAGAAAGTGCCCCTCAATACCTCAGAAACTGCTCCCTCAATATTTCAGATCGTTCTCTCTCTATACCTCAGATAGTGCTCCTTCAATATCTCCGAAAGTGCTCCCTCAATACTTCAGATAGTTCTCCTTCAATTCCTCAGATAGTGCTTCCTGAATACCTCAGATAGTGCTCCCTCAATACTTCAGATCGTTCTCCCTCAATACCTCAGAAAATGCTCTCTCAGTACCACAGAATGTGCTCCCTCAATTCCCCAGATCGTCCTCCCGCAGTACCTCAGAAAATGCTCCTCAATACCTCAGAAAGTGTTCCCTCAATATGTCAGAAAGTGCTACCTCAATTCCTCTGAAAGTGCTCCCTCAGTACCCCAGAAACTGCCTCCTCAATATCTCAGATGGCTCTCCCTCAGTTCATCAGGTAGTTCTCCCTCAATACCTCAAATAGTTCTCCCTTAGTACCTCACGAAGTGCTCCCTCAATACCTCATAATGTGCCCCCTCAATACCTCAGACAGTCCTCCCTCAGTACCTCATAAAGTACTCCCTCAGTACATCAGAAAGTGCTCCCTCAATACCTCAGATCGTTCTCCCTCAATACCTCAGAAAGTGCTCCCCCTCAATACCTCAGAAAAGTGCTCCCTCAATACCTCAGATCGTGCTCCCTCAGTACCTCAGAAAGTGCTCCCTCAGTACCTCAGAAAGTGCTCCCTCAGTACCTCAGAAAGTGCTCCCTCAGTACCTCAGAAAGTGCTATCTCAATCCCTCAGATGGTGCTCCCTCAATATTTCAGATAGTTCTCCATCAGTACCTCAGAAAGTGCTCCCTCAGTACCTCAGAAAGTGCTATCTCAATCCCTCAGATGGTGCTCCCTCAATATTTCAGATAGTTCTCCCTCAGTACCTCAGAAAGTGCCACCTCAATACCTCAGAAATTGCTTTATAAATATTTCAGATAATTCTCCCTCTATGCCTCAGATAGTGCTCCTTCAATACCTCAGATAGTGCTCTCTCAAAATCTCCGAAAGTGCTCCCTCAATACTTCAGATAGTTCTCCCTCAATATCTCAGATAATGCTCCCTCAATTCCCCTGACAGTTCTCCCTCAGTACCTCAGAAAATGCTCCCTCAATAACTCAAAGTGTTCCCTCAGTACCTCATAAAGTGCTCCATCATACCTCAGAATGTGCTCCCACATCAGTACCTCAAATTGCTCCCTCAGTACCTCAGAAGTGCTCCCAATACCTCAGATAGTGCTCCCTCGGTACCTCAGAATGTGCTCCCTCAGTACCTCAGAAAGTGCTCCCTCAGTACATCAGAAAGTGCTCCCTCAATACCTCAGAAAGTGCTCCCTCAGTACCTCAGATAGTGTACCCTCAGTACCTCAGATAGTTCTCCCGCAGTTCCTCAGATAGTTCTCCCTCAATACCTCAGAAAGTGCTCCCTCAATACCTCAGAAAGTGCTCCCTCAGTACCTCAGATAGCTCTCCCTCAGTACCTCAGATAGTTCTCCCTCAGTACCTCAGAAGTAGCTCCCTCAATACCTCAGATAGTGCTCCCTCAATACCTCAGAAAGTTCTCCCTCAATACCTCAGATCGTGCTCCCTCACTACCTCAGATAGTTTTCTCACAATACCTGTTAAAGTGCTGCATTCATACGTCTGAAAGTGCTCCCTCAATACGTCTGAAAGTGCTCCCTCAATACCTCAGAAAGTCCTACCTCAATACCTCAGATAGTGCTCCCTCAATTACTCAGATAGTGCTCCCTCAGTACGTCAGACTGTGCTCCCTCAGTACTCAGAAATGCTCCCTCCAAACCTCAGAAAGTGTTCCTCAGTCCTCAGAAAGTGCTCCCTCAGTACCTCAGAAAGTGCTCCCTCAGTACCTCAGATATTCTCCCTCAGTACCTCAAATAGTTCTCCCTCCATAACTCAAATAGTACTCCCTCCATACCTCAGAAAGTGCTCCCTCAGTACCTCAGAAAGTGCTCCCTCAATACCTCAGACAGTGCTCCCTCAATACCTCAGACAGTGCTCCCTCCATACCCCAGAAACTGCTCCCTCCATACCCCAGAAACTGCTCCCTCCATACCTCAGAAATGCTCCCTCAATACCCCAGATAGTTCTCCCTCAATACCTCAGAAATTCTCCCTCAGTACCTCAGAAAGATTTCCCTCAGTACCTCAGAATCTGCTCCCTCAGTACCTCAGATTATGCTCCCTCAATTCCTCAGATAGTTGTCCCTCAGTACCTCAGAAAGTGCTCCCTCAGTACCTCAGAAAGTGCTCCCTCAATACCTCAGAAAATGCTCCCTCAATATCTCAGAAGTTTCTCCCTCAATACCTCAGAAAGTGCTCCCTCAATACGTCTGAAAGTGCTCCCTCAATACTTCTGAAAGTGATCTCTCAATACCTCAGAAAGTCCTACCTCAGTACTTCAGATAGTGCTCCCTCAATTACTCAGATAGTGATCCCTCATTACATCAGCCTGTGCTCTCTCAGTACTCAGAAAGTGCTCCCTCAAAACCTCAGAAAGTGCTCCTCAATTCCTCAGAAAGTGCTCCTCAATACCTCAGATGGTGCTCCCTCAGTACCTCAGATAGTTCTCCCTCAATACCTCAGATAGTTCTCCCTCAATACCTCAATAGTTCTCCCTCAATACCTCAGAAAGTGCTCCCTCAATACCTCAGAAAGTGCCCCCTCAATACCTCAGACAGTGCCCCTCAATACCTCAGACAGTGCCCCCTCAATACCTCAGACAGTGCTACCTAAATACCTCAGACAGTGCTCCCTCAATACCTCAGACAGTGCTCCCTCAATACCTCAGATAGTGCTCCCTCAATACCTCAGAAGCTGCTCCCTCAGTACCTCAGATAATGCTCCCTCAATTACCCAGATAGTGCTCCCTCAATTCCTCAGAAATTGCTCCATCAATACCTCAGAAGATTTCCCTCAGTACCTCAGAATCTGCTCCCTCAATACCTCAGATTATGCTCCCTCAATTCCCCTGATAGTTGTCCCTCAGTATCTCAGAAAGTGCTCCCTAAATACCTCAGATAGTGCTCCCTCAATAACTCAGAAAAGTGCTCCCTCAATACCTCAGAAAGTGCTCCCTCAGTAACTCAGAATGTGCTCCCTCAATTCCTCAGAAAGTGCTCCCTCAATGCCATAGATAATGCTCCCCCAATTCCCCAGATAGTTCTCCCTCAGTACCTCAGGAAGTTCTCCCTCAATACCTCAGAAAGTGCTTCCTCAATACCTCAGTACATCTCAAATTGCTCCCTCAGTACCTCAGAAAGTGCCCCCTCGGTATCTCAAAAAGTACTCTCTTAATACCACAGACACTGCTACCTCAATACCACATAAAGTGCTCTCTCAGTACCACAGATAGTGCTCCCTCACTACATCAGAATGGGCTCCCCCAATATCTCAGAAAGTGCTCACACAGTACCTACGAAAGTGCTCCCTTACTACCTCAGAACGAGCTCCCTCAGTACCTCAGAAAGTGCTGCCTCAGTACCTCACATAATGCTCCCTCAATATCTCAAAGTGCTCCCACAGTATCTCAGAAAGTGTTCCCTCAATCCCTCAGAAAGTGCTCCCTCTGTGCCGCAGAAAATGCTCCCTCTGTGCCTCAGAAAATGCTCCCTCTGTACCCCAGAAACTGCCTCCTCAATACCTCAGATGGCTCTCCTCAGTACCTCAGGTAGTTCTCCTCAATACCTCAAATAGTTCTTCCTCAGTATCTGACAAAGTGCTCCCTTAATACCTCAGATAGTTCTCACTCAGTACCTCAGAAAGTGCTCCCTCAGTAACTCAGATAGTTCTCCCTCAATACCTCAGATGGTTCTCCCTCAATACCTCAGATGGTTCTCCCTCAATACCTCAGATGGTTCTCCCTCAATACCTCAGATGGTTCTCCCTCAAAGGCTCAAATAGTTCTCCCTTAGTACCTCACGAAGTACCCCCTCAATACCTCAGACACTCCTCCCTCAGTACCTCATAAAGTACTCCCTCAGTACATCAGAAAGTGCTCTCTCAATACCTCAGATAGTGCTCCCTCAATACCTCAGATCGTTCTCCCTCAATACATGTTAAAGTGCTCCCTCAATATGTCTGAAAGTGCTCCCTCAATACCTCAGAAAGTGATACCTCAATACCTCCGAAAGTCCTACCTCAGATAGTGCTCCCACAATACCTCAGATAGTGATCCCTCAGTACCTCAGACAGTGCTCTCTCAGTACCTCAGCAATGCTCCCTCAAAACCAACAGAAAGTGTTCATTACCTCAGAAAGTGCTCCCTCAGTACCTCAGAAAATGCTCCCTGAATACATCAGAAAGTGCCCGCTCAATACCTCAGAAAGTGCTCCCTCAGTACCCCAGAAACTGCCTCCTCAATACCGCAGATGGCTCTCCCTCAGTACCTCAGTTAGTTCTCCCTCAAAACCTCAAATAGTTCTCCCTCAGTACCTCACAAAGTGCTTCCTTAGTACCTCAGGTAGTTCTCCATCAATACCTCAAAAAGGTCTCCCTCCATACCTCACAAAATGCTCCCTCAATACCTCAGAAAGTGCCCTCTCAATACTTCAAAAAGTGCTCTCTTAATACCTCAGACAGTGCTCCCTCATTACCTCATAAAGTGCTCTCTTGGTACTTCAGATAGTGCTCCCTCAGTATCTCAGAAAGTGCTCACTCAGTACCTCAGAAAGTGTTACCTCAATACCTCAGAAACTGCCTCCTCAATATCTCAGATGGCTCTCCCTCAGTACCTCAGGTAGTTCTCCCTCAATACCTCAAATATTTCTCCCTCAGTACCTCACAAAGTGCTCCCTCAAAGCCTCAGAAAGTGCCCCTCAATACCTCAGAAACTGCTCCCTCAATATTTCAGATCGTTCTCTCTCTATACCTCAGATAGTGCTCCTTCAATATCTCCGAAAGTGCTCCCTCAATACTTCAGATAGTTCTCCTTCAATTCCTCAGATAGTGCTTCCTGAATACCTCAGATTGTGCTCCCTCAATACTTCAGATCGTTCTCCCTCAATACCTCAGAAAATGCTCTCTCAGTACCACAGAATGTGCTCCCTCAATTCCCCAGATCGTCCTCCCGCAGTACCTCAGAAAATGCTTCCTCAATACCTCAGAAAGTGTTCCCTCAATATGTCAGAAAGTGCTACCTCAATTCCTCTGAAAGTGCTCCCTCAGTACCCCAGAAACTGCCTCCTCAATATCTCAGATGGCTCTCCCTCAGTTCATCAGGTAGTTCTCCCTCAATACCTCAAATAGTTCTCCCTTAGTACCTCACGAAGTGCTCCCTCAATACCTCATAATGTGCCCCCTCAATACCTCAGACAGTCCTCCCTCAGTACCTCATAAAGTACTCCCTCAGTACATCAGAAAGTGCTCCCTCAATACCTCAGATCGTTCTCCCTCAATACCTCAGAAAGTGCTCCCTCAATACCTCAGAAAGTGCTCCCTCAATACCTCAGATCGTGCTCCCTCAGTACCTCAGAAAGTGCTCCCTCAGTACCTCAGAAAGTGCTCCCTCAGTACCTCAGAAAGTGCTCCCTCAGTACCTCAGAAAGTGCTATCTCAATCCCTCAGATGGTGCTCCCTCAATATTTCAGATAGTTCTCCATCAGTACCTCAGAAAGTGCTCCCTCAGTACCTCAGAAAGTGCTATCTCAATCCCTCAGATGGTGCTCCCTCAATATTTCAGATAGTTCTCCCTCAGTACCTCAGAAAGTGCCACCTCAATACCTCAGAAATTGCTTTATAAATATTTCAGATAATTCTCCCTCTATGCCTCAGATAGTGCTCCTTCAATACCTCAGATAGTGCTCTCTCAAAATCTCCGAAAGTGCTCCCTCAATACTTCAGATAGTTCTCCCTCAATATCTCAGATAATGCTCCCTCAATTCCCCTGACAGTTCTCCCTCAGTACCTCAGAAAATGCTCCCTCAATAACTCAAAGTGTTCCCTCTGTAACTCAGAAAGTATTCCCTCAATACCTCAGGAATTGCAACCTCAATTCCTCAGTACATATGAAATTGCTCCCTCTGTACATCAGACAGTGCTACCTCAATACCTCATATAGTACTTCCTCAGTGCCTCAGAAAGTGCTCTCTCAGCACCTCAGAAAGTGCTCGCTCAGTACCCCAGAAACTGCCTCCTCAATACCTCAGATGGCTCTCGCTCAGTACCCCAAATAGTTCTACCTCAGTACCTCAAAATGTGCTCCCTTAGTTCCTCAGATAGTTCTCCCTCAATACCTCAAATAGTTCTCCCTCAGTACCTCACAAAGTGCTCCTTTAGCACCTCTGATAGTTCTCCCTCAGTAACTCAAATAGTTCTCCTTCAGTACCTCAGAACGTGCTCCCTCAATTCCTCAGATAGTTCTCCCTCAGTACCTCAGATAGTTCTCCTTCAGTACCTCAGAAATTGCTCCCTCAATTCCTCAGACAGTGCTCCCCCAGAACCTCATAAAGTGCACCTTCAGGACCTCAGAAAGTGCCCCCTCAGTACCTCAGGTAGTTCTCCCTCAATACCTCAGAAAATGCTCCCTCAATATCTCAGATAGTTCAAACTCAATACCTCATAAAGTGCTCCCGCAATACGTCAGATCGTATTCCCTCAATACCTCAAATACTTCTCCTTCAGTACCTCAGAAAGTGCTAACTCAGTACATCAGAAAGTGCTCCCTCAGTACATCAAATAGTGCTCCCTCAGTACCTCAAGAATGCTGCCTCAGTTCTTCAGAAAGTGCTCTCTCATAACCTCAGACAGTGTTCCCCAATAACCTTAGAAAGTGCTCACTCAGTACCTCATAAAGTGCTCCCACAATACCTCAGATAGTGCTCCCTCAATACCTCAGAACGTGCTCCCACAATACCTCAGAAAATGCTCCTCAATATCTCAGATAGTTCAAACTCAATACCTCAGAAAGTGCTCCCGCAATACGTCAGATTGTATTCCCTCAATACCTCAAATACTTCTCCCTCAGTACCTCAGAAAGTGCTACCACAGGACATCAGAAAGTGCCCCTCAGTACCTCAGATATTTCTCCCTCAATACCTCAGACAGCGCTCCCTCAGTAACTCAGAAAGTGCTCCCACAGTACCTCAGAAAGTGCCCCCTCAGTACCTCAGATATTTCTCCCTCAATACCTCAGAAGGTTCTCCCTCAGTAACTCAGAAAATGCTCCCTCAATATCTCTGACAATGCTCCCTCAATACATCAGAAAATGATCTCTCAGTACCTCAGAAAGTGCCCCCTCAGTACCTCAGATATTTCTCCCTCAATACACTCAGAAAGTGTTCCTTCAATCCCTCAGATAGTTCTCCCTCAATACCTCAGATCGTTCTCCCTCAGTACCGCAGAAAATGCTCCCTCAATGCCTCTGACAGTGCTCCCTCAATTCCTCAGAAAATGCTCTCTCAGTACCAGAGAAAGTGCTCCCTCAATACCTCAGATAATGCTCCCTCAATTCCCCAGATAGTTCTCCCTCAGTACCTCAGAAAATGCTCCCTCAATACCTCAGAAATTGCTACCTCAATTCCTCTGAAATTGCTCCCTCAGTACCCCAGAAACTGCCTCCTCAATATCTCATATGGCTCTCCCTCAGTACCTCAGGTAGTTCATCCCTCAATACCTCAAATAGTTCTCCCTCAGTACCTCAGAAAGTGCTCCCTCAATACCTCAAAGTGTTCCCACTGTACCTCAGAAAGTGTTCCCTCAATACCTCAGGAAGTGCTACCTCAATTCCTCAGTACATCTGAAATTGCACCCTCTGTAACTCAGAAAGTGCTCCCTCAATTCCCCAGATATTTCTCCCTCAGTACCTCAGAAAGTGTTCCCTCAATACTTCAGATAATGCAGCCTCTATTCCCCAGATAGTTCTTCCTCAGTACCTCAAAAAGTGCTCCCTCAATACCTCAGAAAGTGTTCCCTCAGTAACTCAGCAAGTGTTCCCTCAATACCCCAGAAAGTGCTAAATCAATTCCTCAGTACATCTGAAATTGCTCCCTCAGTACCTCATATATGCCCCCTCAGTACCTTAAAAAGTGCTCTCTTAATACCTCAGACAGTGTTCCCTCATACCTCAGAAAGTGCTCCCTCAGTACCCCAGAAACTGCCTCCTCAATACCGCAGATGGCTCTCCCTCAGTACCTCAGTTAGTTCTCCCTCAAAACCTCAAATAGTTCTCCCTCAGTACCTCACAAAGTGCTTCCTTAGTACCTCAGGTAGTTCTCCATCAATACCTCAAAAAGGTCTCCCTCCATACCTCACAAAATGCTCCCTCAATACCTCAGAAAGTGCCCTCTCAATACTTCAAAAAATGCTCCCTCAATACCTCAGAAAGTGCCCTCTCAATACCTCAGAAAGTGTTCCCTCAGTACTTCAGAAAGTGATACCTCAATTCCTCAGTACATCTGAAATTGTTCCCTCAGTACCTCAGTAAGTGTCCCCTCAATACCTCAAAAAGTGCTCTCTTAATACCTCAGACAGTGCTCCCTCATTACCTCATAAAGTGCTCTCTCGGTACTTCAGATAGTGCTCCCTCAGTATCTCAGAAAGTGCTCACTCAGTACCTCAGAAAGTGTTACCTCAATACCTCAGAAACTGCCTCCTCAATATTTCAGATGGCTCTCCCTCAGTACCTCAGGTAGTTCTCCCTCAATACCTCAAATAGTTCTCCCTCAGTACCTCACAAAGTGCTCCCTCAAAACCTCAGAAAGTGCCCCTCAATACCTCAGAAACTGCTCCCTCAATATTTCAGATCGTTCTCTCTCTATACCTCAGATAGTGCTCCTTCAATACCTCAGAAAGTGCTCCCTCAATATCTCCGAAAGTGCTCCCTCAATACTTCAGATAGTTCTCCTTCAATTCCTCAGATAGTGCTTCCTGAATACCTCAGATAGTGCTCCCTCAATACTTCAGATCGTTCTCCCTCAATACCTCAGAAAATGCTCTCTCAGTACCACAGAATGTGCTCCCTCAATACCTCAGATCATGCTCCCTCAATTCCCCAGATCGTTCTCCCGCAGTACCTCAGAAAATGCTCCCTCAATACCTCAGAAAGTGTTCCCTCAATATGTCAGAAAGTGCTACCTCAATTCCTCTGAAAGTGCTCCCTCAGTACCCCAGAAACTGCCTCCTCAATATCTCAGATGGCTCTCCCTCAGTTCATCAGGTAGTTCTCCCTCAATACCTCAAATAGTTCTCCCTTACTACCTCACGAAGTGCTCCCTCAATACCTCATAATGTGCCCCCTCAATACCTCAGACAGTCCTCCCTCAGTACCTCATAAAGTACTCCCTCAGTACATCAGAAAGTGCTCCCTCAATACCTCAGATCGTGCTTCCTCAATACCTCAGATCGTGCTCCCTCAATACCTCAGATCGTGCTCCCTCAATACCTCAGATCGTGCTCCCTCAATACCTCAGATCGTGCTCCCTCAGTACCTCAGAAAGTGCTCCCTCAGTACCTCAGAAAGTGCTCCCTCAGTACCTCAGAAAATGCTCCCTCAGTACCTCAGACAGTGCTCCCTCAGTACCTCAGACAGTGCTCCCTCAGTACCTCAGACAGTGCTCCCTCAGTACCTCAGAAAGTGCTATCTCAATCCCTCAGATGGTGCTCCCTCAATATTTCAGATAGGTCTCCCTCAGTACCTCAGAAAGTGCCACCTCAATACCTCAGAAATTGCTTTATAAATATTTCAGATAATTCTCCCTCTATGCCTCAGATAGTGCTCCTTCAATACCTCCGAAAGTGCTCCCTCAATACTTCAGATAGTTCTCCCTCAATATCTCAGATAATGCTCCCTCAATTCCCCTGACAGTTCTCCCTCAATAACTCAAAGTGTTCCCTCTGTAACTCAGAAAGTATTCCCTCAATACCTCAGGAATTGCGACTTCAATTCCTCAGTACATATGAAATTGCTCCCTCTGTACCTCAGACAGTGCTACCTCAATACCTCATATAGTACTTCCTCAGTGCCTCAGAAAGTGCTCTCTCAGCACCTCAGAAAGTGCTCGTTCAGTACCCCAGAAACTGCCTCCTCAATACCTCAGATGGCTCTCGCTCAGTACCCCAAATAGTTCTACCTCAGTACCTCAAAAAGTGCTCCCTTAGTTCCTCAGATAGTTCTCCCTCAATACCTCAAATAGTTCTCCCTCAGTACCTCACAAAGTGCTCCTTTAGCACCTCTGATAGTTCTCCCTCAGTAACTCAAATAGTTCTCCTTCAGTACCTCAGAACGTGCTCCCTCAATTCCTCAGATAGTTCTCCCTCAGTACCTCAGATAGTTCTCCTTCAGTACCTCAGAAATTGCTCCCTCAATTCCTCAGACAGTGCTCCCCCCAGAACCTCATAAAGTGCACCTTCAGGACCTCAGAAAGTGCCCCCTCAGTACCTCAAAAGGTGCTCTCTTAATACCTCAGACAGTGCTACCTCAATACCTCATAAAGTGCTATCTCAATACCTCAGATAATGCTCCCTCAATATCTCAGATAGTTCAAACTCAATACCTCATAAAGTGCTCCCGCAATACGTCAGATCGTATTCCCTCAATACCTCAAATACTTCTCCTTCAGTACCTCAGAAAGTGCTAACTCAGTACATCAGAAAGTACTCCCTCAGTACATCAAATAGTGCTCCCTCAATACCTCAAGAATGCTGCCTCAGTTCTTCAGAAAGTGCTCCCTCTATACCTCAGATAGTGTTCTCTCAATAACTCAGAAAGTGCTCCCTCATAACCTCAGACAGTGTTCCCCAATAACTTTAGAAAGTGCTCACTCAGTACCTCAAAGTGCTCCCACAATACCTCAGATAGTGCTCTCTCAATACCTCAGAACGTGCTCCCTCAATACCTCAGAAAATGCTCCCTCAATATCGCAGATAGTTCAATCTCAATACCTCATAAAGTGCTCCCGCAATACGTCAGATTGTATTCCCTCAATACCTCAAATACTTCTCCCTCAGTACCTCAGAAAGTGCTACCACAGGACATCAGAAAGTGCCCCTCAATACCTCAGACAGCGCTCCCTCAGTAACTCAGAAAGTTCTCCCTCAGTACCTCAGAAAATGCTCCCTCAATATCTCTGACAATGCTCCCTCAATACATCAGAAAATGCTCTCTCAGTACCTCAGAATGTGCTCCCTCAATACCTCAGATAATGCTCCCTCAATTCCCCAGATAGTTCTCCCACAGTACCACAGAAAGTGCTACCTCAATTCCTCTGAAAGTGCTCCCTCAGTACCCCAGAAACTGCATCCTCAATATCTCAGATGGCTCTCCCTCAGAACCTCAGGTAGTTCTCCCTCAATACCTCAAATAGTTCTCCCTCAGTTCCTCAAAGTGTTCCCCCAATTCCTCATAAAGTACTTCCTCATTGCCTCAGAAAGTGCTCTCTCAGCACATCAGAAAGAGCTCCCTCAATACCCCAGAAACTGCCTCCTCAATACCTCAGATGGATCTCCCTCAGTACCTCAGGTAGTTCGCCTTCAATGCCTCAAATAGTTCTCCCTCAGTACCTCACAAAGTGCTCCTTTAGTACCTCAGATAGTTCTCCCTCAAAACCTCAAATAGTTCTCTCTCAGCACCTCAGGAAGTGCTCCCTCAATTCCTCAGATCGTTCTCCCTCAGTACCTCAGATAGTTCTCCCTCAGTACCTCAGATAGTGCACCCTCAGTACCTCAGAAAGTGATCCCTCAGTGCCTCAAAAGTTGCTCTCACAATACCTCAGACAGTGCTCACTCAAAAACTCAGACAGTGTTCCCCAATAACCTCAGAAAGCGCTCCCTCAGTACCTCAGAAAGTGCTCCCTCAGTACCTCAGAAAGTGCTCCCTCAGTACCTCAGAAAGTGCTCCCTCAGTACCTCAGACAGTGCTCCCTCAGTACCTCAGACAGTGCTACCTCAATACCTCATAAAGTGCTCTCTCGGTACCTCAGATAGTGCTCCCTCAAAACCTCAGAAAGCGCTCCCTCAATACCTCAGAAAATGCACTCTCAATATCTCAGATAGTTCAAACTCAATACCTCATAAAGTGCTCTCTCAGTACCTCAGGTAGTGCTCCCTCAATACCTCATAAAGTGCTCCCGCAATATCTCAGATCGTATTCCCTCAATACCTCAAATACCTCTCCCTTAGTACCTCAGAAAGTGCTCCCTCAGTACACCAGATAGTGCTCCCTCAATTCCCCAGATAGTTCAACCTCAGTACATCAGAAAGTGCCCCTCAATTCCTCAAACAGCGCTCCCTCAGTAACTCAGAAAGTGCTCTCACAGTTCCTCAGAAAGTGCCCCCTCAGTACCTCAGGTAGTTCTTCCTCAATACCTCAGAAAGTGCTCCCTCAATCCCTCAGATAGTTCTCCCTCAATACCTCAGATCGTTCTCCCTCAGTACCTCAGAAAATGCTCTCTCAGTCCCTCAGAAAGTGCTCCCTCAATACCTCAGAAAGTGTTCCCTCAATACCTCAGAAAGTGTTCCCTCAACACCTCAGAAAGTGTTCCCTCAATTCCTCTGAAAGTGCTCCCTCAGTACCCCAGAAACTGCCTCCTCAATATGTCAGATGGCTCTCCCTCAGTACCTCAGGTAGTTCTCCCTCAATACCTCAAATAGTTCTCCCTCAGTACCTCAGAAAGTGTTCCCTCAATACCTCAGGAAGTGCTACCTCAATTCCTCAGTACATCTGAAATTGCTCCCTCTGTACCTCAGAAAGTGCTAACTCAATACCTCAAAAAGTACTTCCTCAGTGCCTCAGAAATTGCTCTCTCAGCACCTCAGTAAGTGCTCCCTCAGTACCCCAGAAACTGCCTCCTCAATACTTCAGATGGCTCTCCCTCAGTACCTCAGGTTGTTCGCCTTCAATGCCTCAAATAGTTCTCCCTCAGTACATCACAAAGTGCTCCTTTAGTACCTCTGATAGTTCTCCCTCAATACCTCAAATTGTTCTCCCTCAGAACCTCAGAAAGTGCTCCCTCAATTCCTCAGATAGTTCTCCCTCAGTACCTCATAAAGTGCTCCCTCAGGACCACAGAAAGGGATCCCTCAGTTCCTAAAAAGTTACTCTCTTAATACCTCAGACATTGCTACCTCAATACCTCATAAAGTGCTCTCTCGGTACCTCAGATAGTGCTCCCGCAATACCTCAGAAAGTGCTCCCTCAGTACCTCAGAAAATGCACCCTCAATATCTCAGATATTTCAACCTCAATACCTCATAAAGTGCTCCCGCAATACGTCAGATTGTATTCCCTCAATACCTCAAAAACTTCTCCCTCAGTACCTCAGAAAGTGCCCCCTCAGTACCTCAGATAGTTCTCCCTCAATACCTCAGAAAGTGCTCCCTCAGTACATCAGAAAGAGCCCCTCAATACCTCAGACAGCGCTCGCTCAGTAACTCAGAAAGTGATTAGATTAGATTAGATTATTTACAGCGTGGAAACAGGCCCTTCGGCCCAACAAGTCCACACCGACCCGCCGAAGCGTAACCCACCCATATCCCTACATTTACCCCTTTACCTAACACTACGGGCAATTTAGCATGGCCAATTCACCTGACCCGCACATCTTTGGAGTGTGGGAGGAAACCGGAGCAACCGGAGGAAACCCACGCAGACACGGGGAGAACGTGCAAACTCCACACAGTCAGTCGCCTGAGTCGGGAACTGAACCCGGGTCTCAGGCGCTGTGAGGCAGCAGTGCTAACCACTCTGCCACCGTGCCGCCCACAGTACCTCAGAAAGTGTCCCCTCAGTACCTCAGATAGTTCTCCCTCAATACCTCAGAAAGTGCTCCCTCAATTCCTCAGATATTTGCCCCTCAGTACCTCAGATAATTCTCGCTCAGTACCTCAAAAAGTGCTCCCTGAATTCCTCAGAAAGTGCCAACTCAAGACCTGAGTCAGTGCTCCCTCAGCACCTCAAAAAGTGCTCCCTCAGTACCTCAGAAAGTGCTCCCTCAGCACGTCAGAAAGTGTTCCCTCAGTACCCCAGAAACTGCCTCCTTAATACCTCAGATGACTCTCGCTCAGTACCTCAGATAGTTCTCCCTCAATACCACAGAAAGTGCTCCCTGAATACCTTGGAAAGTGCTCCCTCAGTACCTCAGATAGTTCTTCCTCAGTACCACAGAAAATGCCCCCTCAGTACCTCAGATGGCTCTCGATCAGTACCTCAGGTAGTTCTCCATCAATAACTCACATAGTTCTCCCTCAGTACCTCACAATGTGCTCCCTTAGTACCTAAGATAGTTCTCCCTCAATACCTCAAATACTTCTCCCTCAGTACCTCAGAAAGTGCTCCCTCAATTCCTCAGATAGTTCTCCCTCAGTACCTCAGATAGTTCTTCCTCAGAACCACAGAAAGTGCTACCTCAGTACATCAGAAAGTGATCCCACAGTATCTCAGATATTTCTCCCTCAGTACCTCAGATATTTCTCCCTCAGTACCTCAGATATTTCTCCCTCAGTACCTCAGTAAGTGCCCCTCAATACCTCAGACAGTGCTCCCTCAGTACCTCAGAAAGTGCTCCCACAGTACCTCAGAAAGTGCTCCCTCAGTACCTCAGATAGTTCTCCCCAATACCTCAACTAGTTCTCCCTCAATACCTCAAATAGTTATCCCTCAGTACCTCAGAAAGTGCGCCCTGAATTCCTCAGATAGTTCTCCCTCATTACCTCAGAACGTACTCCCTCAATACCTCAGAAAGTGCCCCCTCAATACCTCAGACAGTGCTCCCTCAGTACTTCATAAAGTGCTCCCATAGTACCTCAGGTAGTTCTCCCTCAATACGTCAGAAAGTACTCACTCAGTACCTCAGATCGTTCTCCCTCACTACCTCAGATAGTTCTCCCTCAACACCTCTTAAAGTGCTCCCTCAATACATCTGAAAGTGCTCCCTCAATACTCATAAATTGATCCCTCAATACCTCAGAAAGTGCTCCCTCAGTACCTCAGATAGTTCTCCTTCAATACCTCAAATACGTCCTCCTCAGTACCTCAGAGAGTGCTCCCTCAGTACCTCAGACAGTGCACACTCAGCACATCAGAAAGAGCTCCCACAGTACCTCAGAGAGTGCTCCCTCAGTACCTCAGAGAGTGCTCCCTCAGTACCTCAGAGAGTGCTCCCTCAGTACCTCAGAGAGTGCTCCCTCAGTACCTCTGAAAGCACCACTTTGTTGTGTTAACCCCCAAAGCCCCTCAGACAGTAGCTCCACAAAACATTCACACCCTCAACACTTCAGGGCTCAGCCCAGCTCCCCCCTCAGACTGTGTTCAAACCCCTTCAGACGGTAAGGACCCACATCCACCCCTGTTCAAGATTGGAGCCCATGTTCCCAGAACATGACTTGTCTCTCTGGATTAATTTTAGAATTCCTACAGTGCAGAAGCAAGCCATTCCGTCCATTGGCCCCACTCTGACTGTCTGAACAGCATCCCACCCAGACTCACATCCTCTACTCGATCCCGGGAATGCTACATTTCCCATGGCATCTTTAGGCTTTGGGAGGAAACTGGATCACCCGGAGGAAACGCACACAGATACAGAGAGAATGTGTAAACTCCATACAGACAGTCACCGGGAGTTAGAATCAAACCACTGAGGGACCGTGCTGTCCTCTCTCCCTGGATGTCATCTCATCTAACCTTTTACTAAGCAGTCTCCCATGTGAAAACATCTCATCTGTCTCCTTGGTCATCCCTTCAAAAGCTCCATCAAGTTGGACACACCATTTCCACAAACAAAGCCAAGCTGACCATCCCTAATCAATTCTTGCTTTTCCAAATGTATGTAAGTTGTCTCTCAGAATGCCCTCCAACAGCTGACCCACCACTGCCATCAGGCTCACAGCTCCATAGTACAATGGCTGTTCCTTGCAGCCTTACTTCAATAATGGCCCATCATTAATCACCCTCCAGTCTTCAGGCACCTCACCCGTTGTCACTGATCAGTCCATCTGACAAGACCATCTCCATCCTTCTGTAACCTAAGGCTATCCTCCTCAGTATTTATCACCCAACCAATCTTCATATCATTCATGAACCCAATGATTAACCATCCACCATTCAAACCTACATCTTTTCTATCAGCCACATCAGCAAGACCCCAACAGTGAGACATGAACGGACAGAGATTTTTCATTGGGCCGTCACTGTCTGCTTCCTGCCACTCAGCATTCTGCGCTAAATTTCATGGATCTGGAGTTTTTATGTTCACTATCAGTTTCCGGTATGGATCCTGATAAAAGCCTCACTGACCTCCAAGCAGGCGACAGGAAAGTATTGCCCTTATTTACACACCTGGTCACCTCCTTAAACAGTGCGATCCCATTGGTCAGACCTGACCTCCCCTTAACAGAACCATTCTGACTGTCCTTCATGAACTCCAGTCTCTTTAAATGCTGATTAATTCTATCTCCCAAAATTGCTTCCAACAGACGTCCCACCCACGATATTAGCCTGACCGGCCTGGAGCTGCCTGGTATATCCCATGCTCCCTGTTGAATAACAGTAACACATGGTCAGTCTGCAGACACCTCTCCTGTGGCCAGAGACGGTTTGAAAATGTTTGCTAGTGTACCTGTCACTTCCTTCAACACCTCATTCGGTAAACTGAGATACATTTCCACCGTCTTTGGAGATTTATTGGGTTGTAAGAAGGCCAGACCACTCAGAACCATCTCTCTCTCTATATATGCTTATTCATGTAATTATATCACAGAGCATCTCCACGATTTCATATCAACCCTGTCTCAATGAGCACTGACAAAATGCATCCATTCACTACACCCTCTGGGCCCATGCACAAACTCTCTGTGTCTTCCGCAACCTACTCTTTCTCTCATTATCAATTCATCCTTAATGTCACTGTAAGGAATTGTCAGATTTTTATTTCCACTCTTAGCCCTCCCCTCTCCCAGACAATTAGCCTCCGATACGGTTAGGAGTAGTGTGGGATATCATTCTGGAAGTGGCTGAGCGTTGGAAAGTTCAGAAATAAGAAACACACGCCTGTGCTGCGTGTGGGGCAGTGGGATCCATTTGGGATGAGCAGACGGAAGCTGAGCAATAAACCTCAGCCCTGCAGCATGAAAATATCCATTTGAGCTGGCAGGTCTGTCACGTGAAACGAACCCTCCAACCCTGGGAAAAGAGGATGTAACCTCTTCAAGTTCAAAAACCAAATGAAGACGGTCTGTTTGAACAAAGTCTCTGGAATTGAGACGCGGGAATCATTGCTGAGCAGGGTCTGTAGGACGCAGAAGCAAATGTACTGAACAATTCCAGATATTCCTCTTAGACCACAAGGCATGGGAGCAGAAACTAGGCCATTCAGCCCATCTGATTGTATGGCACTCACCCAGTACTGACTCTCTTACAATGCAGTTGCCCCTTAGATAGATGCGCTGACAGTGCTGCACTCCCTCAGTACTGACACTCTAACAGCTCAGCAAACCTCAGTTCTGACACTCTGACAGTGCAACGCTTCCTCAGCCATGACCCTCTGACAGTGTGGTACTCCCTCAGTACTGACCTTCTGACAGTGCAGCACTCCCTCAGTACTGACCCTCTGACAGTGCAGCACTCCCTCAGTACTGACCCTCTGACAGTGCAGCTCTCCCTCAGTACTGACCCTACGACAGTGCAGCACTCCCTCAGTATTGACCCTCTGAGAGTGCAGTGCTCCCTCAGTACTGACCCTCTCACAGTGTAGCACTCCCTCAGTACTGACCCTCTGACAGTGCACCACTCCCTCAGTACAGACCCTCCGACAATGCAGCTTTCCCACAGTATAGACCCTCTGACAGTGCAGCACTCTATCAGTACTGAACATCTGACAGTGCGACACTCACTCAGTACAGACCCTCCGACAATGCAGCTTTCCCACAGTATAGACCCTCTCACAGTGTAGCACTCCCTCAGTACTGACCCTCTGACAGTGCACCACTCCCTCAGTACAGACCCTCCGACAATGCAGCTTTCCCACAGTATAGACCCTCTGACAGTGCAGCACTCCATCAGTACTGAACATCTGACAGTGCGACACTCACTCAGTACTGAACCTTTGACAGTGCTGCACTCCCTCAGTACTGACCCTCTGACAGTGCAGCACTCCCTCAGAACTGATGATCCGACAATGCAGGTTTCCCACAGTACAGACCTTCGGACAGTGCAGCACTCCCTCAGTACTGACCCTCGAACAGTGCAGCACTCCCTCAGCACTGACCCTCTGATAGTGCTGCACTCCCTCAACAATGACCCTCTGACAGTGCAGCACTCCCTCAGAACTGACATTCGGACAGTGCAGCACTCCCTCAGTACAGACCCTCTTACAGTGCAGCACTCCCTCAGTACTGACCGTCGGACAGTGCAGCACTCCCTCAGTACTGTCCCTCTTACAATGCAGCACTCCCTCATTACTGAACCTCTTACACTGCAGCACCCCCTCATTACTGACCCTCTGACAGTGGAGCGCTCCCTCAGTACTGACCCTCTGACAGTGCAGCACTCCCTCAGTACTGACCCTCTGACAGTGCAGCACTCACTCAGTACTGACACTCTGACAGTGCAGCACTCCCTCAGTAAAGACCTTCTGACAGTGCAGCACTCCCTCAGTACTGACCCTCTGACTGTGCAGCATACCCTCCTTACTGACCCTCTGACAGTGCAGCACTCCCTCAGTGTTGACCCTCTGACAGTGCTGCACTCCCTCAGTACTGACCCTCCAACAACGCAGCATTCCCTCAGCACTGACCCTCTGACAGTGCAGCACTCCTCAGTACTGACCCTCTGACAGTGCAGCACTCCCTCAGTACTGACCATCTGACAGTGCAGCACTCCCACAGTAATGACCCTCTGACAGCTCAGCAAACCTCAGTTCTGAAACTCTGACAGTGCAACGCTTCCTCAGTCATGACCCTCTGACAGTGTGGTACTCCCTCTGCACTGACCCCCTTACAGTGCAGCACTCCCTCAGGACTGACCCTCTCACAGTGTAGCACTCCCTCAGTACTGACCCTCTGACAGTGCACCACTCCCTCAGTACAGACCCTCCGACAATGCAGCTTTCCCACAGTATAGACCCTCTGACAGTGCAGCACTCAATCAGTACTAAACATCTGACAGTGCGACACTCACTCAGTACTGACCCTTTGACAGTGCTGCACTCCCTCAGTACTGACCCTCTGACAGTGCAGCACTCCCTCAGAACTGATGATCAGACAATGCAGGTTTCCAACAGTACAGACCTTCGGACAGTGCAGCACTCCCTCAGTACTGACCCTCTAACAGTGCAGCACTCCCTCAGCACTGACCCTCTGATAGGGCTGCACTCCCTCAGCAATGACCCTCTGACAGTGTAGCACTCCCTCAGAACTGACATTCTGACAGTGCAGCACTCCCTCAGTACTGACCCTCTGACAGTGCTCCACTCCCTCAGTGCAGACCCTCTTACAGTGCAGCACTCCCTCAGTACTGACCGTCGGACAGTGCAGCACTCCCTCAGTACTGTCCCTCTTACAATGCAGCACTCCCCTAGTACAGAACCTCTTACACTGCTGCAACCCCTCATTACTGACCCTCTGACAGTGGAGAGCTCCCTCAGTACTGACCTTCTGACAGTGCTGCACTCCCTCAGTACTGACCCTCTGACAGTGCAGCACTCCCTCAACACTGACCGTCTGACAGTGCAGCACTCACTCAGTACAGAACTTCTGACAGTGCAGCACTCCCTCAGTACTGACCCTCTGACTGTGCAGCATTCCCTCCTTACTGACCCTCTGACAATGCAGCACTCCCTCTGTACTGACCCTCTGACAGTGCAGCACTCCTCAGTACTGACCCTCTGACAGTGTGGTACACCCTCAGCACTGACCCTCTGACAATGCAGCACTCCCTCAGCACTGACCCTCTGACAGTGCAGCACTCCCTCAGTACTGACCCTCTGACAGTGCAGCACTCCCTCAGTGTTGACCCTCTGACAGTGAAGCACTCTCTCAGTACAGACCCTACAACAATGCAGCACTCCCTCAGCACTGACCCTCTGACAGTGCAGCTCTCCCTTAGTACTGACCCTCTGAGAGTGCAGCACTCCCTGAGTACTGACCCTCTGACAGTGCAGCACTGCCCCCAGATTGACACTCTGACATTGCGGCAATCCCTCAACACTGACCCTTTGACAGTGCAGCACTCCCTCAGCACTGACTCTCTCACAGTGCAGCACTCCCTCAGTACTGACCCTCTGTCACTGCAGCATTTCCACAGTACAGACCCTCCGACAGTGCAGCACTCTCTCAGTACTGACCCTCTGACAGTGCAGCACTGCCTTAGTACTGACACTCTGAGAGTGCAGCACTCCCTCAGTACTGACCCTCTGTCACTGCAGCATTTCCACAGTACAGACCCTCCGACAGTACGGCATATCCGCTGTGCTGACTCTCTGAGAGTGCAGCCCTCCCTCGAACTGACCCTCTGACAGTGCAGCATTTCCATCAGTACTTGACCCTCTGACAGTGCAGTGCTCCCTCAGTACTGACCCTCTCACAGTGTAGCACTCCCTCAGTACTGAGCCTCTGACAGTGCAGCATTCCCTCAGTACAGACCGTCCGACAATGCAGCACTCCATCAGTACTGACCATCTGACAGTGCGACACTCCCTCAGTACTGACCCTTTGACAGTGCTGCACTCCCTCAGTACAGTCCCTCTGACAGTGCAGAACTCCATCAGTACTGACCATCTGACAGTGTGACACTCCCACAGTACTGACCCTTTGATAGTGCTGCATTCACTCAGTACTGACACTCTTACAGTGTGGCACTCCCTCAGGACTGACGCTCCGACAATGCAGGTTTCCCACAGTACAGACCTTCAGACAGTGCAGCATTCCCTCTGTACTGACACTCTGACAGTGCAGCACTCCCTCAGTAATGTCCCTCTTACAGTGCAGCACTCCCTCAGTACTGACCCGCTGACAGCGCTGCACTTCCTCAGTACTGACCCCCTGACAATGCAGCACTCCCTCAGTACTGAACCTCTTACACTGCAGCACCCCCTCATTACTGACCTTCTGACAGTGCAGCACTCCCTCAACACTGACCCTCTGACAGTGCAGCACTCCCTCAGTACTGACCTTCTGACAGTGCAGCACTCCCTCAGCACTGACCCTCCAACAATGCAGCACTCCCTCAGTACTGAACCTCTTACACTGCAGCACCCCCTCATTACTGACCTTCTGACAGTGCAGCACTCCCTCAACACTGACCCTCTGACAGTGCAGCACTCCCTCAGTACTGACCTTCTGACAGTGCAGCACTCCCTCAGCACTGACCCTCCAACAATGCAGCACTCCCTCAGTACTGACCCTTTGACAGTGCAGCACTCCCTCAGCACTGACCCTCTGACAGTGCAGCACTCCCTCTGCACTGACCCTCTGACAGTGCAGCACTCTCGCAGTACTGACCCTCCAACAATGCAGCACTCCCTCAGTACTGACCCTCCAACAATGCAGCACTCCCTCAGTACTGACCCTCTGACAGTGCAGCATTCCCTCAGTACTGACCCTCTGACAGTGCAGCTCTCACTCAGTACTGACCCTCTGACAGTGCAGCTCTCCCTCAGTACTGACCCTCTGACAGTGCAGCTCTCCCTCAGCACTGACCCTCTGACAGAGCAGCACTCCCTTAGTACTGACCCATTGACAGTGCAGCACTCCCTCAGTGTTGACCCTCTGACAGTGCAGCTCTCCCTCAGCACTGACCCTCTGACAGTGCAGCACTCCCTCAGTGTTGACCCTCTGACAGTGCAGCACTCCCTCAGTACTGACCCATTGACAGTGCAGCACTCCCTCAGTACTGACGCTCTGACAGTGCAACACTGCCCCCAGATTGACCCTCTGACATTTCGGCAATCCCCCATTACTGACCGGCCAACAATGCAGCACTCCCTCAGCACTGACCCTCTGACAGTGCAGCATTTCCACAGTATAAACCCTCCGACAGTGCAGCACTCTCTCAGTACTGACCCTCTGACAGTGCAGCTCTCCCTTCGTACTGACACTCTGACAGTGCAGCACTCCCTGAGTACTGACCCTCTGTCATTGCAGCATTTCCACAGTGCAGACCCTCCGACAGTACGGCACATCCGCAGTGCTGACTCTCTGACAGTGCAGCCCTCCCTCGAACTGACCCTCTGACAGTGCAGCACTCCCTCAGTACTGACACACTCACAGTGCGGTGCTCCCACAATATAGACACTCTGACAGTGCAGCACTCCAACAGTACTGACCATCTGACAGTGCGACACTCCCTCAGTATTGACTCTCTGACAGTGCAGTACTCACTAATTACTGACCCTCTTACAGTGTAGCACTCCCTAGGTACTGACGCTCTGACAATGCAGGATTCCAACAGTACAGACCTACTGACAGTGCAGCACTCCCTCAGTGTTGAACCTCTGACAGTGCAGCACTCCCTCAACACTGACCCTCTGACAGTGCTGCACTCCCTCCACAATGACCCTCTGAAAATGCTGCCCTCCCCGAACACTGACCCTCCTACAATGCTGCACTTACCCCTCACTGATCTTCTGACAATGCTGCACTGCCTCCACACTGTTTCTCTGACAATGCTGCACTCCCTCCACACTGACACTCTGATAATGCTGCACTCCCTCCACACTGACCCCCTGACAATGCTGCACTCCCTCCACACTGATCATGTGACAATGCTGCACTCCCTCCACACTGACCGATGAAATTGCTACACTCCCCCACACTGACAGTCTGACAATGCTGCAATCCCTCCTCACGGATCCTCTGACAATGCTGCACTCCCTCCACACAGACCCTCTGACAATGCTGCACTCTCTCCACACTGACCCTCCAACAGTGCGGCACTCCCTCAGTACTGAACCTCTGACAGTGCAGCACACCGTCAGCACTGACCCTCCGACAGTGCTGCACTCCCTCAGTACAGACCCGTCGACATTGCAGCACTCCCTCAGAACTGACACTCCGACAGTGCAGCTGTACCTCAGTACTGATCCTCTGACAATTCTGCACTCCCTCCACACTGATCCTCTATTAATGCTGCACTCACTCCACACTGACCCTCTGACGATGCTGCACTTCCTCCACACTGATCCTCTGACAATTCTGCACTCCCTCCACACTGACACTCTGACAATTCTGCACTCCCCCCACACTGTTTCTCTGACAATGCTGCACTACCCCAACACTGATCCTCTGACAATGCTCCACTCCCTCCCCACTGACCCTCTAATAATGCTGCACTCCCATAACACTGATACTCGGACAATGCTGCACTCCCTCCCCACACTGACCGTCTGATAATACTGCCCCCCCTCCACACTGACACTCTGATAATGGTGCACTCCTCCACACTGCCCCCCTGACAATGCTGCGCTCCCTCCACACAGATCATCTGACAATGAGGCACTCCCTCCACACGGATCCTCTGAAAATGCTACACCCCCACCACACTGACCCTCTGACAATGCTGCACTCACACCACAGTGCCCCTCTGACAATGCTGCGCTCCCTCCACACTGACCACCTGACAGTGCAGCACTCCCTCCACACTGACACTATGACAATGCTGCACTCCCTCCACACTGACCCTCTGATAATGCTGCACTCCCTCCACACTGTTTCTCTGACAATGCTGCACTCCCTCCACACTGACACTCTGATAATGCTGCGCTCCCTCCACACTGACTCTCTGCCAATGCTGCACTCCCCCCACACTGATCCTCTGACAATGCTGCACTCCCTCCACACTGACCCTCTGACAATGCTGAACGTCCTCCACACTGACCCTCTGACAATGCTGAACGTCCTTCACACTGATCCTCTGACAATGCTGAACGTCCTCCACACTGACCCTCTGACAATGCTGAACGTCCTTCACACTGATCCTCTGACAATGCTGCACTCCCTCCACACTGACCCTCTGACAATGCTGCACTCCCTCCACACTGTTTCTCTGACAATGCTGCACTCCTCCCACGCTGACCCTCTGATGATGCTGTATTCCCCCCACACTGATCCTCTCACAATGCTGCACTCCCTCCACAATGATCCTCTGACACTGCTGCATTCCCTCCACACTGACCCACTGACAATGATGCACTCCGTCCACACTGACCCTATGAAAATGCATCACTCCCTCCACACTGATCCTCTGACAAAGCTGCTCTCCCTCCACACTGATCCTCTGATAATGCTGCACTCCCTCGACACTTATCCTCTGACAATGCTGCACTCCCTCCACACTGACCCTCTGACAATGCTGCACTCCCTCCACACTGATCCTCTGACACTGTTGCATTACCTCCACACTGATCCTCTGACAATGCTGCACTCCCTCCACACTGATCCTCTGACAATGCTGCACTCCCTCCACACTGATCCTCCGACAATGCTGCACCCCCACCACACTGACCCTCTGACAGTGCAACACTCCTCCACATTGGCCCTCTGGAAATTCTGCGCTCCCTCCACACTGACCCCCTGACAATGCTGCACTTCCTCCACCCTGATCGTCTGATAGTGCAGCTCTCCCTCAGTACTGACCCACCGACAGTGCAGCACTCCCACAGTACTGACCCTCTGACAGTGCAGCGCTCACTCCGAACTGACACTATGACAGGGCAGCACTCCCTAAGTACTGACCCATTGACAGTGCAGCACTCCCTCAGTACTGTCCGTCTGGCAATGAGGCACTACCCCAGTACTGACCCTCTGATTGTGCAGCTCTCCCCCAGTACTGACCCTCTACCAGCGCTGCTCTCCCTCAGTATTTACCCTCCAACAATGCAGCTCTCCCTCAGTACTGACCGTCCGACAGTGCAGCTCTCCCGCAGTACAGACCCTCTGACAGTGCAGCACTCCATCAGTACTGAACCTCTGAGTGTAGCACTCTCTCTGAACTGACACTCTTACAGTGCAGCATTCCCTCAATACTGACCCTCTCACAGTGCTGCATTCCCTCAGTGCTGACCTTCAGACAGTGCAGCTCTCCCACAGTACTGACCCTCTGATAGTGCAGCTCTCCCACAGTACTGACCCTCTGACAGTGCAGCACTCCCGCAGTGTTGACCCTCTGACAATGCTGCACTCCCTCCACACTGATCCTCTGATAGTGTGGCACTCCCTCAGTACTGACTCTCTGACAGTGTGGAAGTGACCATGTACTGACTCTCCGACAGTGTGGCCCTCTCTCAGGACAATACCTCTGACAGTGCAGCACTCCCTCAGAACTGACCCATTGACAGTGCAGCACTCCCTCAGTACTGACACTCTGGCAATGCTGCAATCGTCCCACACTGACCCTCTGAAAATGCTGCCCTCCCCCAACGCTGAACCTCTGACAATTCTGCACTCCCTACACATTGACCCTCTGACAATGCTGCACTCCCTCCACACTGATCCTCTGACAATGTTGCACTCCCTGCACACTGACCCTCTGACAATGCTGCACTCCCTGCACACTGACCCTCTGACAATGCTGCAGTCCCTCCACACTGATCCTCTGATAATGCTGCACTCCCTCCACACTGACCCTCTGACAATGCTGCACTCCCTCCACACTGAGCCTCTGACAATGCTGCACTCCCTCCACACTGACCCTCTGACAATGCTGCACTCCCTCCACACTGAGCCTCTGACAATGCTGCACTCCCTCCACACTGATCCTCTGACAATGCTGCACTCCCTCCACACTGATCCTCTGACACTGCTGCATTTCTCCACACTGACCCTCTGACAATGCTGCACTCCCTCCACACTGATCCACTGACAATGCTGCACTCCCCCCACACTGATCCTCTGACAATGCTGCACTACCTCCACACTGATCATCTGATAGTGATGCACTCCCTCACTACTGACTCTCTGACAGTGTGGAAGTGACCATGTACTGACTCTCGGACAGTGTGGCCCAGTCTCAGGACAATACCTCTTACAGTGCAGCACTCCCTCAGTACAGACACTCTGACAGTGCAGCAGTCCCTCAGTACTGATCCATTGACAGTGCAGCACTCCCTCAGTACTGACCCTCTGGCAATGAGGCACTACCTCAGTACTGACCCTCTGATGGTGCAGCTCTACCCCAGTACTGACCCTCTAACAGCTCAGCTCTCCCTCAGTATTTACCCTCCAACAATGCAGCTCTCCCTCAGTACTGACCCTCCGACAGTGCAGCTCTCCCTCAGTAATGACCCTCTACCAGCGCAGCTCTCCGTCAGTATTTACCCTCCAACAATGCAGCTCTCACTCTGTACTGACCCTCCGACAGTGCAGCTCTCCTGCAGTACAGACCCTCTGACAGTGCAGAACTCCATCAGTACTGAACCTCTGAGTGTAGCAGTCTCTCTGGACTGACCCTCTTACAGTGCAGAATTCCCTCAATACTGACACTCTCACAGTGCTGCACTCCCTCAGTGCTGACCTTCTGACAGTGCAGCTCTCCCACAGTACTGAGCATCTGACAGTGCAGCACTCCCTCAGTTCTGACCCTCTGACAGTGCAGCTCTCCCTCAGTACTGATCCTCTGAAAATGCTGCACTCCCTCCACACTCACCCTCCATCAGTGCTGCACTCCCTCAGAACTGAACCTCTGATAGTGATGCTTTCCTCAGTACTGACTCTCTGAGAGTGTGGAAGTGACCATGTACTGACTCTTCGACAGTGTGGCTCAATCTCAGGACAATACCTCTGGCAGTGCAGCACTCCCTCAGTACTGACCTTCTGACAGTGCAACGTTCACTCAGAACTGACACTATGACAGTGCAGCACTCCCTCAGTACTGACCCATTGACAGTGCAGCACTCCCTCAGTACTGACCCTATGGCAATGAGGCACTACCTCAGTACTGACACTCTGATGGTGCAGCTCTACCCCAGTACTGGCCCTCTAACAGCTCAGCCCTCCCTCAGTATTTTCCCTGCAACAATGCAGCTCTCCCTCAGTACTGACCCTCCGACAGTGCAGCTCTCCTGCAGTACAGACCCTCTGACAGTGCAGAATTACATCAGTACTGAACCTCTGAGTGTAGCAGTCCCTCTGGACTGACCCTCTTACAGTGCAGCATTCCCTCAATACTGACCCTCTCACAGTGCTGCACTCCCTCAGTACTGACCTTCTGACAGTGCAGCTCTCCCTCAGTACTGACCCACCGACAGTGCAGCACTCCCTCAGTACTGACCATCGCACAGTGCAGCACTCCCTCAGTTCTGACCCTCTGACAGTGCAGCTCTCCCTCAGTACCGATCATCTGAAAATGCTGCACTCCCTCCACACTCACCCTCTGATAATGCTGTACTCCCTCAGTACTGACCCTCCAACAGTGCTGCACTCCCACAGTAATGGACCTCTGACAGTGCAGCACTCCCTCAGCACTGAGCCTCTGACAGTGCAGCTGTCCCTCAGTACTGATCCTCTGACAATGCAGCACTCCCTCCACACTGACCCGCTGACAATGCTGCACTCCCCCCGCACTGATCACCTGATAATGCTGCATTCCCTCCACACTGACCCTCTGAAAGTGCTGCCCTCCCCCAACACTGAACCTCTCACAATGCTGCACTCCCTCCACACTGACCCTCTGACAATGCTGCACTACCTCCACACTGATTCTCTGACAATGCTGCACTCCCTTCACACTGAACCTCTGACAATGCTGCACTCCCCCCGCACTGATCCTCTGACACTGCTGCATTCCCTCCACACTGACCCTCTGACAATGCTGCACTCCCTCCACACTGACCCTCTGAAAGTGCTGCCCTCCCCAACACTGACCCTCTGACAATGCTGCACTCCCCCCACACTGATCTTCTGATAATGCAGCACTCCCTCCACACTGACCCTCTGCTAATGCTGCACTCCCTCCACACTGTTCCTCTGACAATGCTGCAGTCCCTCCACACTGATCATCTGACAATGCTGCACTCCCTCCACACTGATCCTCTTACAATGCTGCAGTCCCTCCACACTGATCCTCTGACACCTCTGCATTCCTTCCACACTGACCCTCTGACAATGCTGCACTCCCTCCACAATGATCCTCTGACAATGCTGCACTCCCTCCACACTGACCCTCTGACAATGCTGCACTCGGTCCACACTGATCCTCTGACAATGCTGCACTCCCTCCACACTGACCCTCTGAAATTGCTGCACTCCCTCCACACTGATCCTCTGATAGTGATGCACTCCCTCGGTACTCACTGTCTGACAGTTTCGAAGTGACCCTGTACTGGCTCTTCGACAGTGTGGCCCAATCTCAGGACAATACCTCTTACAGTGCAGCACTCCCTCAGTACTGACCCTCTGACAGTGCAGTGCTCCGACCGTACTGACCCTCTGACAGTGCAGCGCTCCCTCAGAACTGACACTATGACAGTGCAGCACTCCCTCCGTACTGACCCTCTGACAGCGCAGCTCTCCCTCAGTATTTACGATCCAACAATGCAGCTCTCCCTCAGTACTGACCCTCCGACAGTGCAGCTCTCCCCCAGTACTGACCACCTACCAGCACAGCTCTCCCTCAATATTTACCCTCCAACAATGCAGCTCTCCCTCAGTACTGACCCTCCGACAGTGCAGCTCTCCCGCAGTATATACCCTCTGACCGTGCAGCACTTCATCAGTACTGAACCTCTGAGTGTAGCACACTCTCTGGACTGAACCTCTTACATTGCAGCATTCCCTCAATACTGACCCTCTCACAGTGCTGCACTCCCTCAGTACTTAACCTCTGACAGTGCAGCTCTCCCACAGTACTGACCCTCTGACAGTGCAGGACTCCCGCAGTACTGACACACCGACAGTGCAGCACTCCCTCAGTACTGACCCTGCGACAGTGCAGCACTCCCTCAGTGTTGACCCTCCGACAGAGAAGCACTCCCTCAGTGTTGACCCTCCGACAGTGCAGCACTCCCTCAGTACTAACCCTCCGACAGTGCACCTCTCCCTCAGTACTGATCCTCTGACAATGCTTCACTCCATCAGTACTGACCCGCCGACAGTGCTGCACTCCCTCAGTACTGTCCTTCTCACAGTGCAGCACTCCCTCAGTACTGACCCTCTGACAGTGCAGCAAACCCTCAGTACTGACCCTTTGACAGTGCGGCACTCCCTCAGTACTGACCCTGTGACAGTGCAGCTCTCCCTCAGTGCTGATCCTCTGACAATGCTGCACTCCCTCCTCAATGACCCACTGACAATGCTGCACTCCCTCCACACTGATCCTCTGACAATGCTGCATCCCCTCCACATTGATCCTCTGACAATGCTGCACTCCCTCAGTCCTGACCCTCTGACAGTGCAGCACTCACTCAGTACTGACCATCTGACACTGCGGCACTCCCTCAGTACTGAACATTTGACACTGCGGCACTCCCTCAGTACTGACCCTCTGACAGTGCAGCACTCCCTCAGTACTGACCCCCTCACTGCGCAGCACTCCCTCAGCACTGACCCTCTGACAATGTAGCACTCCCTCCACAGTGAACATCCGAAAATGCAGCACTCCCTGAACACTGACCCTCTGACAATGCTGCACTCCCTCCACACTGGCCCTCTGACAATGCTGCAATCCACCGACACTGACCATCTGACAATGCTGCTCTCTCCACACTGGCCCTCTGACAATGCTGCACTCCCTCCACACTGATCCAATGATAATGCTGCACTCCCTCCACACTGACTCTCTGACAATGCTGCACTCCCTCCACACTGATCCACTGATAATGCTGCACTCACTCCACACTGACTCTCTGACAATGCTGAACTCCCTCCACACTGACCCTCTGACAATGCTGCACTCCCTCCACACTGACCCTCTGACAATTCTGCACTCACGCCACACTGACCCTCTGACAAGTCTGCACGCCCTCCACACTGATCCACTGACAATGCTGCACTCCCCCCACACTGATCCTCTGACAATGCTGCACTCCCGCCACACTGACCCACTGACAATGGTGCACTCCTCCATACTGACCTCCTGACAATGCTGCACTCGCTCCACACTGATCCTCTGACAATGCTGCACTCCCTCCACACTGACCCACTGACAATTCCGCACACCCTCCACACTGACCCTCTGAAAATGCTGCACATCCTCCACACTGATCCTCCGACAATGCTGCACTCCCTCCACACTGATCCTCTGACAATGCTGCACTCCCTCCAAACTGATCCTCTGACAATGCTGTACTCCCCCCACACTGACCCTCTGAAAGTGCAGCACTCCCTCAATTTTGACCCTCCGACAGTGCAGCACTCCCTCAGTGTTGAACCTTTGACAGTGCAGCACTCCCATAACACTGACCCTCTGACAGTCCAGCACTCCCTCAGTAGTGATCCTCTGACAATGCTGCACTCCCTCCACACTGACCCTCGAACAATGCTGCACTGCCTCTGTACTGTCCCTCCAACAGTGCTGCACTCCCTCAGTACAGACCCTTCGACAGTGCAGCACTCCCTCAGTACTTACCCTCAGACATTGCCGCACTCTCTCATTACCGACACTCTGACAGTGCTGCAATCCCTCAGTACTGACCCTCTGACAGTGCAGCACTCCCACAGAACTGACCCACTGACAGTGCAGCTCTACCTCAGTACTGATCCTCTGACAATGCTGCACTCCCTCAGCACTGACTCTTCGACAGTGCTGCACTCCCTCAGTACAGACTCTATTAATGCTGCACCCAGACCAGACTGACCCCCTGACAATGCTGCACTCACTCCACACTGATCCTCTGACACTGCTGCATTACCTCCACACTGACCCTCTGAAAATGCTGCCCTCCCCCAACACTGACCCTCTGACAATGCTGCACTTACCCCTCACTGATCTTCTGATAATGCTGCACTCCCTCCACACTGTTTCTCTGACAATGCTGCACTCCCTCCACACTGATCCAATGACAATGCTGCACCCCCACCACACTGACCCTCTGACAATGCTGTTCTCCCACCACACTGACCCTCTGACAATGCTGCACTGCCTCCACACTGACCGATGAAATTGCTACACTCCCCCAAACTGACACTCTGACAATGCTGCACTCCCTCCACACGGATCCAGAAGACAATGCTGCACTCCCTCCACACTGACCCTCTGACAATGCTGCACTCCCTCCACACTGACCCTCTGACAATGCTGAACTCCCTACACACTGACCCTCTGACAATGCCGCACTCCCTCAGTACTGACCCTTCAACAGTGCTGCACTGCCTCAGTACTGAACCTCTGACAGTGCAGCACACCCTCAGCACTGACCCTCCGACAGTTCTGCACTCCCTCAGTACAGCCCCTTCGACATTGCAGCACTCCCTGTGTACTGACCCTCAGACAGTGCAGCTCTCCCTCAGTACTGACCCTCTGACAGTGCAGCACTCCCTCCACACTGACCCTCTGACAATGCTGAACTCCCTCCACCCTGATCCTCTGACAATGCTGCATTCCCCCCGCACTGATCCTCTGACAATGCTGCACTCCCTCCCCACTGACAATCTGATAATGCTGCACTCCCTCCACACTGATCCTCTGAAAATGCTGCACCCCCACCACACTGACCCTCTGACAATGCAGCACTCCCCCCACACTGACCCACTGACAATGCTGCACTCCCTCCACACTGACCGATGAAATTGCTACACTCCCCAACACGGACCCTCTGACAATGCTGCACTCCCTCAGTACTGAACCTCTGACTGTGCAGCGCAACCTCAGCACTGACTCTTCGACAGTGCTGCACTTCCTCAGTACAGACCCTTCGACATTGCAACACTCCCTGTGTACTGACCCTCAGACATTGCAGCTCTCCCTCAGTACTGACCCTCTGACAGTGCAGCACTCCCTCCACACTGACCCTCTGACAATGCTGCACTCCCTCCTCACTGATCCTCTGACAATGCTGAACTCCCTCCACCCTTATCCTCTGACAATGCTGCACTCCCTCCCCACTGATTCTCTGAAAATGCTGCACCCCCATCACACTGACCCTCTGACAATGCAGCACTCCCTCCACACTGACCCTCTGACAATGCTGCGCTCCCTCCACACGGACCGATTAAATTGCTACACTCCCCCACACTGACCCTATGACAATGCTGCACTCCCTCAGTACTGAACCTCTGACAGTGCAGCACACCCTCAGCAGTGACCCACCGACAGTGCTGCACTCCCTCAGTACAGACCCTTCGACATTGCAGCACTCCCTGTGTACTGACCCTCAGACAGTGCAGCAATCCCTCAGTACTGACCCTCTGACAGTGCAGCACTCCCTCCATACTCTCCCTCTGACAATGCTGCACTCCCTTCAAACTGATCCTCTGACAATTCTGCACACCCTCCACACTGACCCACTGAAAATGCTGCCCTGCCCCAACACTGACCCTCTGACAATGCTGCACTCCCTTCAAACAGATCCTCTGACAATTCTGCACTCCCTCCACACTGACCCACTGAAAATGCTGCCCTGCCCCAACACTGACCCTCTGACAATGCTGAACTCCCTCCACACTGATCCTCTGACAATGCTGCAATCCCTCCATACTGATCATCTGCCAATGCTGCAATCCACCGACACTGACCCTCTGACAATGCTGCTCTCTCCACACTGGCCCTCTGACAATGCTGCACTCCCTCCACACTGATCCAATGATAATGCTGCACTCCCTCCACACTGACTCTCTGACAATGCTGCACTCCCTCCACACTGATCTACTGATAATGCTGCACTCCCTCCACACTGACTCTCTGACAATGCTGCACTCCCTCCACATTGACCCTCTGACAATGCTGCACTCCCTCCACACTGACCCTCTGACAATTCTGCACTCAAGCCACACTGACCCTCTGACAAGTCTGCACGCCCTCCACACTGATCCACTGACAATGCTGCTCTCCCCCCACACTGATCCTCTGACAATGCTGCACTCCCTCCACACTGACCCACTGACAATTCCGCACTCCCTCCACACTGACCCTCTGAAAATACTGCACTTCCTCCACACTGATCCTCCGACAATGCTGCACTCCCTCCACACTGATCCTCTGACAATGCTGCACTCCCTCGACACTGATCATCTGATAATGCTGCACTCCCTCCACACTGATCCTCTGACAATGCTGTACTCCCCCCACACTGACCCTCTGAAAGTGCAGCACTCCCTCAGTACTGACCCTCCGACAGTGCAGCACTCCCTCAGTACTGAACCTCTGACAGTGCAGCACTCCCTCAGTTTTGACCCTCCGACAGTGCAGCACTCCCTCAGTGTTGAACCTTTGACAGTGCAGCACTCCCACAACACTGACCCTCTGACAGTCCAGCACTCCCTCAGTAGTGATCCTTTGACAATGCTGCACTCCCTCCACACTGACCCTCTAACAATGCTGCACTCCCTCAGTACTGTCCCTCCAACAGTGCTGCACTCCCTCAGTACAGACCCTTCGACAGTACAGCACTCCCTCAGTACTTACCCTCAGACAGTGCCGCACTCCCTCATTACCGACACTCTGACAGTGCTGCAATCCCTCAGTACTGACCCTCTGACAGTGCAGCACTCCCACAGAACTGACCCTCTGACAGTGCAGCTCTACCTCAGTACTGATCCTCTGACAATGCTGCACTCCCTCCACACTGATCCGCTATTAATGCTGCACCCAGACCACACTGACCCCCTGACAATGCTGCACTCACTCCACACTGATCCTCTGACACTGCTGCATTACCTCCACACTGACCCTCTGAAAATGCTGCCCACCCCCAACACTGACCCTCTGACAATGCTGCACTTACCCCTCACTGATCTTCTGATAATGCTGCACTCCCTCCACACTGTTTCTCTGACAATGCTGCACTCCCTCCACACTGATCCAATGACAATGCTGCACCCCCACCACACTGACCCTCTGACAATGCTGCACTCCCTCCACACTGACCGATGAAATTGCTAAACTCCCCCAAACTGACACTCTGACAATGCTGCACTCCCTCCACACGGATCCTCTGTCAATGCTGCACTCCCTCCACACTGACCCTCAGACAATGCTGCACTCCCTCCACACTGACCCTCTGACAATGCTGAACTCCCTACACACTGACCCTCTGACAATGCTGCACTCCCTCAGTACTGACCCTTCAACAGTGCTGCACTGCCTCAGTACTGAACCTCTGACAGTGCAGCACACCCTCAGCACTGACCCTCCGACAGTGCTGCACTCCCTCAGTACAGACCCTTCGACATTGCAGCACTCCCTGTGTACTGACCCTCAGACAGTGCAGCTCTCCCTCAGTACTGACCCTCTGACAGTGCAGCACTCCCTCCACACTGACCCTCTGACAATGCTGAAATCCCTCCACACTGATCCTCGGACAATGCGGCACTCCCTCCCCACTGACCCTCTGATAATGCTGCACTCCCTCCACACTGATCCTCTGAAAAGGCTGCACCCCCACCACACTGACCCTCTGACAATTCAGCACTCCCCCCACACTGACCCCCTGACAATGCTGCACTCCCTCCACACTGACCGATGAAATTGCTACACTCCCCCACACTGACCCTCTGACAATGCTGCACTCCCTCAGTACTGAACCTCTGACAGTGCAGCAGTACCTCCACACTGACCCTCTGACAATGCTGCACTCCCTCCACACTGATCCTCTGACAATGCTGAACTCCCTCCACCCTTATCCTCTGACAATGCTGCAATCCCTCCATACTGATCCTCTGACAATGCTGCACTCCCTCCACACTGACCCTCTGACAATTCTGCACTCACGCCAGACTGACCCTCTGACAAGTCTGCACGCCCTCCACACTGATGCACTGACAATGCTGCACTCCCGCCACACTGACCCGCTGACAATGGTGCACTCCTCCATACTGACCCCCTGACAATGCTGCACTCGCTCCACACTGACCCACTGCCAATTCCGCACTCCCTCCACACTGAGCCTCTGAAAATGCTGCACTTCCTCCACATTGATCCTCCGACAATGCTGCACTCCCTCCAAACTGATCCTCTGACAATGCTGCACTCCCTCGACACTGATCATCTGATAATGCTGCATTCCCCCCACACTGATCCTCTGACAATGCTGCACTCCCTCCCCACTGACCCTCTGATAATGCTGCACTCCCTCCACACTGATCCTCTGAAAATGCTGCACCCCCACCACACTGACCCTCTGACAATGCAGCACTCCCCCCACACTGACCCCCTGACAATGCTGCACTCCCTCCACACTGACCGATGAAATTGCTACACTCCCCCACACTGACCCTCTGACAATGCTGCACTCCCTCAGTACTGAACCTCTGACTGAGCAGCACACCCTCAGCACTGACCCTTCGACAGTGCTGCACTCCCTCAGTACAGACCCTTCGACATTGCAACACTCCCTGTGTACTGACCCTCAGACATTGCAGCTCTCCCTCAGTACTGACCCTCTGACAGTGCAGCACTCCCTCCACACTGACCCTCTGACAATGCTGCACTCCCTCCACACTGATCCTCTGACAATGCTGAACTCCCTCCACCCTTATCGTCTGACAATGCTGCAATCCCTCCATACTGATCCTCTGACAATGCTGCACTCCCTCCACACTGACTCTCTGACAATTCTGCACTCACGCCACACTGACCCTCTGACATGTCTGCACGCCCTCCACACTGATCCACTGACAATGCTGCACTCCCCCCACACTGATCCTCTGACAATGCTGCACTCCCGCCACACTGACCCACTGACAATGGTGCACTCCTCCATACTGACCCCCTGACAATGCTGCACTCGCTCCACACTGATCCTCTGACAATGCTGCACTCCCTCCACACTGACCCACTGCCAATTCCGCACTCCCTGCACACTTACCCTCTGAAAATGCTGCACTTCCTCCACACTGATCCTCCGACAATGTTGCACTCCCTCCACACTGATCCTCTGACAATGCTGCACTCCCTCGACACTGATCATCTGATAATGCTGCATTCCCTCCACACTGATCCTCTGACAATGCTGTACTCCTCCCACACTGACCCTCTGAAAGTGCAGCACTCCCTCAGTACTGACCCTCCGACAGTGCAGCACTCCCACAGTACTGAACCTCTGACAGTGCAGCACTCCCTCAGTGTTGACCCTCCGACAGTGCAGCACTCCCTCAGTGTTGAACCTTTGACAGTGCAGCACTCCCACAACACTGACCCTCTGACAGTCCAGCACTCCCTCAGTAGTGATCCTCTGACAATGCTGCACTCCCTCCACACTGACCCTCTAACAATTCTGCACTCCCTCTGTACTGTCCCTCCAACAGTGCTGCAATCCCTCAGTACAGACCCTTCGACAGTGCAGCACTCCCTCAGTACCTACCCTCAGACAGTGCCGCACTCCCTCATTACCGACACTCTGACAGTGCTGCAATCCCTCAGTACTGACCCTCTGACAGTGCAGTACTCCCACAGAACTGACCCTCTGACAGTGCAGCTCTACCTCAGTACTGATCCTCTGACAATGCTGCACTCCCTCCACACTGATCCTCTATTAATGCTGCACCCAGACCACACTGACCCCCTGACAATGCTGCACTCACTCCACTCTGATCCTCTGACAAAGCTGAACTCCCTCCACCCTTATCCTCTGACAATGCTGCACTCCCTCCCCACTGATTCTCTGAAAATTCTGCACCCCCACCACACTGACCCTCTGACAATGCAGCACTCCCTCCACACTGACCCTCTGACAATGCTGCGCTCCCTCCACACGGACCGATTAAATTGCTACACTCCCCCACACTGACCCTATGACAATGCTGCACTCCCTCAGTACTGAACCTCTGACAGTGCAGCACACCCTCAGCAGTGACCCACCGACAGTGCTGCACTCCCTCAGTACGGACCCTTCGACATTGCAGCACTCCCTGTGTACTGACCCTCAGACAGTGCAGCAATCCCTCAGTACTGACCCTCTGACAGTGCAGCACTCCCTCCATACTCTCCCTCTGACAATGCTGCACTCCCTTCAAACTGATCCTCTGACAATTCTGCACACCCTCCACACTGACCCACTGAAAATGCTGCCCTGCCCCAACACTGACCCTCTGACAATGCTGCACTCCCTTCAAACTGATCCTCTGACAATTCTGCACTCCCTCCACACTGACCCACTGAAAATGCTGCCCTGCCCCAACACTGACCCTCTGACAATGCTGAACTCCCTCCACACTGATCCTCTGACAATGCTGCAAACCCTCCATACTGATCATCTGGCAATGCTGCAATCCACCGACACTGACCCTCTGACAATGCTGCTCTCTCCACACTGGCCCTCTGACAATGCTGCACTCCCTCCACACTGATCCAATGATAATGCTGAACTCCCTCCACACTGACTCTCTGACAATGCTGCACTCCCTCCACACTGACCCTCTGACAATGCTGCACTCAAGCCACACTGACCCTCTGACAATTCTGCACTCAAGCCACACTGACCCTCTGACAAGTCTGCACGCCCTCCACACTGATCCACTGACAATGCTGCACTCCCGCCACACTGACCCACTGACAATGGTGCACTCCTCCATACTGACCCCCTGACAATGCTGCACTCCCTCCACACTGATCCTCTGACAATTCTGCACTCCCTCCACACTGACCCACTGACAATTCCGCACTCCCTCCACACTGACCCTCTGAAAATGCTGCCCTCCCCCAACACTGACCCTCTGACAATGCTGCACTTACAACTCACTGATCTTCTGATAATGCTGCACTCCCTCCACACTGTTTCTCTGACAATGCTGCACTCCCTCCACACTGATCCAATGACAATGCTGCACCCCCACCACACTGACCCTCTGACAATGCTCTTCTCCCAACACACTGACCCTCTGACAATGCTGCACTCCCTCCACACTGATCCAATGACAATGCTGCACCCCCACCACACTGACCCTCTGACAATGCTGCACTCCCTCCACACTGACCGATGAAATTGCTACACTCCCCCAAACTGACACTCTGACAATGCTGCACTCCCTCCACACGGATTCTCTGACAATGCTGCACTCCCTCCACAATGACCCTCTGACAATGCTGCACTCCCACCACACTGACCCTCTGACAATGCTGAACTCCCTACACACTGACCCTCTGACAATGCCGCACTCCCTCAGTACTGACCCTTCAACAGTGCTGCACTGCCTCAGGACTGAACCTCTGACAGTGCAGCACACCCTCAGCACTGACACTCCGACAGTGCTGCACTCCCTCAGTACAGACCCTTCGACATTGCAGCACTCCCTGTGTACTGACCCTCAGACAGTGCAGCTCTCCCTCAGTACTGACCCTCTGACAGTGCAGCACTCCCTCCACACTGACCCTCTGACAATGCTGCACTCCCTCCACACTGACTCGCTGACAATGCTGAACTCCCTCCACCCTGATCCTCTGACAATGCTGCATTCCCCCCACACTGATCCTCTGACAATGCTGCACTCCCTCCCCACTGACCCTCTGATAATGCTGCACTCCCTCCACACTGATCCTCTGAAAATGCTGCACCCCCACCACTCTGACCCTCTGACAATGCAGCACTCCCCCCACACTGACCCCCTGACAATGCTGCACTCCCTCCACACTGACCGATGAAATTGCTACACTCCCCCACACGGACCCTCTGACAATGCTGCACTCCCTCAGTACTGAACCTCTGACTGTGCAGCACACCCTCAGCACTGACTCTTCGACAGTGCTGCACTCCCTCAGTACAGACCCTTCGACATTGCAACACTCCCTGTGTACTGACCCTCAGACATTGCAGCTCTCCCTCAGTACTGACCCTCTGACAGTGCAGCACTCCCTCCACACTGACCCTCTGACAATGCTGCACACCCTCCACACTGATCCTCTGACAATGCTGAACTCCCTCCACCCTTATCCTCTGACAATGCTGCACTCCCTCCCCACTGATTCACTGAAAATGCTGCACCCCCACCACACTGACCCACTGACAATGCAGCACTCCCTCCACACTGACCCACTGAAAATGCTGCCCTGCCCCAACACTGACCCTCTGACAATGCTGAACTCCCTCCACACTGATCCTCTGACAATGCTGCAATCCCTCCATACTGATCATCTGGCAATGCTGCAATCCACCGACACTGACCCTCTGACAATGCTGCTCTCTCACACTGGCCCTCGGACAATGCTGCACTCCCTCCACACTGACTCTCTGACAATGCTGAACTCCCTCCACCCTGATCCTCTGACAATGCTGCATTCCCCCCACACTGATCCTCTGACAATGCTGCACTCCCTCCACATTGACCCTCTGACAATGCTGCACTCCCTCCACACTGACCCTCTGACAATTCTGCACTCAAGCCACACTGACCCTCTGACAAGTCTGCACGCCCTCCACACTGATCCACTGACAATGCTGCACTCCCCCCACACTGATCCTCTGACAATGCTGCATTCCCTCCACACGGACCCTCTGACAATTCTGCACTCAAGCCACACTGACCCTCTGACAAGTCTGCACTCCCTCCACACTGACCCACTGAAAATGCTGCCCTGCCCCAACACTGACCCTCTGACAATGCTGAACTTCCTCCACACTGATCCTCTGACAATGCTGCAATCCCCCCATAATGATCATCTGGCAATGCTGCAATCCACCGACACTGACCCTCTGACAATGCTGCTCTCTCCACACTGGCCCTCTGACAATGCTGCACTCCCTCCACACTGATCCAATGATAATGCTGCACTCCCTCCACACTGACTCTCTGACAATGCTGCACTCCCTCCACACTGATCCACTGATAATGCTGCACTCCCTCCACACTGACTCTCTGACAATGCTGCACTCCCTCCACACTGACCCTCTGACAATGCTGCACTCCCTCCACACTGACTCTCTGACAATTCTGCACTCACGCCACACTGACCCTCTGACAAGTCTGCACGCCCTCGACACTGATCCACTGACAATGCTGCACTCCCCCCACACTGATCCTCTGACAATACTGCACTCCCGCCACACTGACCCACTGACAATGGTGCACTCCTCCATACTGACCCCCTGACAATGCTGCACTCGCTCCACACTGATCCTCTGACAATGCTGCACTCCCTCCACACTGACCCACTGACAATACCGCACACCCTCCACACTGACCCACTGAAAATGCTGCACTTCCTCCACACTGATCCTCCGACAATGCTGCACTCCCTCGACACTGATCATCTGATAATGCTGCACTCCCTCCACACTGATCCTCTGATAATGCTGTACACCCCCCACGCTGACCCTCTGAAAGTGCAGCACTTCCTCAGTACTGACCCTCCGACAGTGCAGCACTCCCACAGTACTGACCCTCTGACAGTGCAGCACTCCCTCAGTTTTGACCCTCCGACAGTGCAGCACTCCCTCAGTGTTGAACCTTTGACAGTGCAGCACTCCCACAACACTGACCCTCTGACAGTCCAGCACTCCCTCAGTAGTGATCCTCTGACAATGCTGCACTCCCTCCACACTGACCCTCTAACAATTCTGCACTGCCTCTGTACTGTCCCTCCAACAGTGCTGCACTCCCTCAGTACAGACCCTTCGACAGTGCAGCACTCCCTCAGTACTTCCCCTCAGACATTGCCGCACTCTCTCATTACCGACACTCTGACAGTGCTGCAATCCCTCAGGACTGACCCTCTGACAGTGCAGCACTCCCACAGAACTGACCCTCTGACAGTGTAGCTCTACCTCAGTACTGATCCTCTGACAATGCTGCACTCCCTCCACACTGATCCTCTATTAATGCTGCACCCAGACCACACTGACCCCCTGACAATGCTGCACTCACTCCACACTGATCCTCTGACACTGCTGCATTACCTCCACACTGATCCTCTGAAAATGCTGCACCCCCACCACTCTGACCCTCTGACAATGCAGCACTCCCCCCACACTGACCCCCTGACAATGCTGCACTCCCTCCACACTGACCGATGAAATTGCTACACTCCCCGACACGGACCCTCTGACAATGCTGCACTCCCTCAGTACTGAACCTCTGACTGTGCAGCACACCCTCAGCACTGACTCTTCTACAGTGCTGCACTCCCTCAGTACAGACCCTTCGACATTGCAACACTCCCTGTGTACTGACCCTCAGACATTGCAGCTCTCCCTCAGTACTGACCCTCTGACAGTGCAGCACTCCCTCCACACTGACCCTCTGACAATGCTGCACTCCCTCCACACTGATCCTCTGACAATGCTGAACTCCCTCCACCCTTATCCTCTGACAATGCTGCACTCCCTCCCCACTGATTCACTGAAAATGCTGCACCCCCACCACACTGACCCACTGACAATGCAGCACTCCCTCCACACTGACCCACTGAAAATGCTGCCCTGCCCCAACACTGACCCTCTGACAATGCTGAACTCCCTCCACACTGATCCTCTGACAATGCTGCAATCCCTCCATACTGATCATCTGGCAATGCTGCAATCCACCGACACTGACCCTCTGACAATGCTGCTCTCTCCACACTGGCCCTCGGACAATGCTGCACTCCCTCCACACTGATTCTCTGACAAAGCTGAACTCCCTCCACCCTGATCCTCTGACAATGCTGCATTCCCCCCACACTGATCCTCTGACAATGCTGCACTCCCTCCACATTGACCCTCTGACAATGCTGCACTCCCTCCACACTGACCCTCTGACAATTCTGCACTCAAGCCACACTGACCCTCTGACAAGTCTGCACGCCCTCCACACTGATCCACTGACAATGCTGCACTCCCCCCACACTGATCCTCTGACAATGCTGCATTCCCTCCACACGGACCCTCTGACAATTCTGCACTCAAGCCACACTGACCCTCTGACAAGTCTGCACTCCCTCCACACTGACCCACTGAAAATGCTGCCCTGCCCCATCACTGACCCTCTGACAATGCTGAACTTCCTCCACACTGATCCTCTGACAATGCTGCAATCCCCCCATAATGATCATCTGGCAATGCTGCAATCCACCGACACTGACCCTCTGACAATGCTGCTCTCTCCACACTGGCCCTCTGACAATGCTGCACTCCCTCCACACTGATCCAATGATAATGCTGCACTCCCTCCACACTGACTCTCTGACAATGCTGCACTCCCTCCACACTGATCCACTGATAATGCTGCACTCCCTCCACACTGACTCTCTGACAATGCTGCACTCCCTCCACACTGACCCTCTGACAATGCTGCACTCCCTCCACACTGACTCTCTGACAATTCTGCACTCACGCCAAACTGACCCTCTGACAAGTCTGCACGCCTTCGACACTGATCCACTGACAATGCTGCACTCCCCCCACACTGATCCTCTGACAATACTGCACTCCCGCCACACTGACCCACTGACAATGGTGCACTCCTCCATACTGACCCCCTGACAATGCTGCACTCGCTCCACACTGATCCTCTGACAATGCTGCACTCCCTCCACACTGACCCACTGACAATTCCGCACACCCTCCACACTGACCCACTGAAAATGCTGCACTTCCTCCACACTGATCCTCCGACAATGCTGCACTCCCTCGACACTGATCATCTGATAATGCTGCACTCCCTCCACACTGATCCTCTGATAATGCTGTACACCCCCCACGCTGACCCTCTGAAAGTGCAGCACTTCCTCAGTACTGACCCTCCGACAGTGCAGCACTCCCACAGTACTGACCCTCTGACAGTGCAGCACTCCCTCAGTTTTGACCCTCCGACAGTGCAGCACTCCCTCAGTGTTGAACCTTTGACAGTGCAGCACTCCCACAACACTGACCCTCTGACAGTCCAGCACTCCCTCAGTAGTGATCCTCTGACAATGCTGCACTCCCTCCACACTGACCCTCTAACAATTCTGCACTGCCTCTGTACTGTCCCTCCAACAGTGCTGCACTCCCTCAGTACAGACCCTTCGACAGTGCAGCACTCCCTCAGTACTTACCCTCAGACATTGCCGCACTCTCTCATTACCGACACTCTGACAGTGCTGCAATCCCTCAGGACTGACCCTCTGACAGTGCAGCACTCCCACAGAACTGACCCTCTGACAGTGTAGCTCTACCTCAGTACTGATCCTCTGACAATGCTGCACTCCCTCCACACTGATCCTCTATTAATACTGCACCCAGACCACACTGACCCCCTGACAATGCTGCACTCACTCCACACTGATCCTCTGACACTGCTGCATTACCTCCACACTGACCCTCTGAAAATGCTGCCCTCCCCCAACACTGACCCTCTGACAATGCTGCACTTACCCCTCACTGATCTTCTGATAATGCTGCACTCCCTCCACACTGTTTCTCTGACAATGCTGCACTCCCTCCACACTGATCCAATGACAATGCTGCACTCCCACCACACTGACCCTCTGACAATGCTGCACTCCCTCCACACTGACCGATGAAATTGCTACACTCCCCCAAACTGACACTCTGACAATGCTGCACTCCCTCCACACGGATTCTCTGACAATGCTGCACTCCCTCCACAATGACCCTCTGACAATGCTGCACTCCCACCACACTGACCCTCTGACAATGCTGAACTCCCTACACACTGACCCTCTGACAATGCCGCACTCCCTCAGTACTGACCCTTCAACAGTGCTGCACTGCCTCAGGACTGAACCTCTGACAGTGCAGCACACCCTCAGCACTGACCCTCCGACAGTGCTGCACTCCCTCAGTACAGACCCTTCGACATTGCAGCACTCCCTGTGTACTGACCCTCAGACAGTGCAGCTCTCCCTCAGTACTGACCCTCTGACAGTGCAGCACTCCCTCCACACTGACCCTCTGACAATGCTGAACTCGCTCCACCCTGATCCTCTGACAATGCTGCATTCCCCCCACACTGATCCTCTGACAATGCTGCACTCCCTCCCCACTGACCCTCTGATAATGCTGCACTCCCTCCACACTGATCCTCTGAAAATGCTGCATCCCCACCACTCTGACCCTCTGACAATGCAGCACTCCCCCCACACTGACCCCCTGACAATGCTGCACTCCCTCCACACTGACCGATGAAATTGCTACACTCCCCCACACGGACCCTCTGACAATGCTGCACTCCCTCAGTACTGAACCTCTGACTGTGCAGCACACCCTCAGCACTGACTCTTCGACAGTGCTGCACTCCCTCAGTACAGACCCTTCGACATTGCAACACTCCCTGTGTACTGACCCTCAGACATTGCAGCTCTCCCTCAGTACTGACCCTCTGACAGTGCAGCACTCCCTCCACACTGACCCTCTGACAATGCTGCACTCCCTCCACACTGATCCTCTGACAATGCTGAACTCCCTCCACCCTTATCCTCTGACAATGCTGCACTCCCTCCCCACTGATTCACTGAAAATGCTGCACCCCCACCACACTGACCCACTGACAATGCAGCACTCCCTCCACACTGACCCACTGAAAATGCTGCCCTGCCCCAACACTGACCCTCTGACAATGCTGAACTCCCTCCACACTGATCCTCTGACAATGCTGCAATCCCTCCATACTGATCATCTGGCAATGCTGCAATCCACCGACACTGACCCTCTGACAATGCTGCTCTCTCCACACTGGCCCTCGGACAATGCTGCACTCCCTCCACACTGACTCGCTGACAATGCTGAACTCCCTCCACCCTGATCCTCTGACAATGCTGCATTCCCCCCACACTGATCCTCTGACAATGCTGCACTCCCTCCACATTGACCCTCTGACAATGCTGCACTCCCTCCACACTGACCCTCTGACAATTCTGCACTCAAGCCACACTGACCCTCTGACAAGTCTGCACGCCCTCCACACTGATCCACTGACAATGCTGCACTCCCCCACACTGATCCTCTGACAATGCTGCATTCCCTCCACACGGACCCTCTGACAATTCTGCACTCAAGCCACACTGACCCTCTGACAAGTCTGCACTCCCTCCACACTGACCCACTGAAAATGCTGCCCTGCCCCAACACTGACCCTCTGACAATGCTGAACTTCCTCCACACTGATCCTCTGACAATGCTGCAATCCCCCCATAATGATCATCTGGCAATGCTGCAATCCACCGACACTGACCCTCTGACAATGCTGCTCTCTCCACACTGGCCCTCTGACAATGCTGCACTCCCTCCACACTGATCCAATGATAATGCTGCACTCCCTCCACACTGACTCTCTGACAATGCTGCACTCCCTCCACACTGATCCACTGATAATGCTGCACTCCCTCCACACTGACTCTCTGACAATGCTGCACTCCCTCCACACTGACCCTCTGACAATGCTGCACTCCCTCCACACTGACTCTCTGACAATTCTGCACTCACGCCACACTGACCCTCTGACAAGTCTGCACGCCCTCGACACTGATCCACTGACAATGCTGCACTCCCCCCCACACTGATCCTCTGACAATACTGCACTCCCGCCACACTGACCCACTGACAATGGTGCACACCTCCATACTGACCCCCTGACAATGCTGCACTCGCTCCACACTGATCCTCTGACAATGCTGCACTCCCTCCACACTGACCCACTGACAATTCCGCACACCCTCCACACTGACCCACTGAAAATGCTGCACTTCCTCCACACTGATCCTCCGACAATGCTGCACTCCCTCGACACTGATCATCTGATAATGCTGCACTCCCTCCACACTGATCCTCTGATAATGCTGTACACCCCCCACGCTGACCCTCTGAAAGTGCAGCACTTCCTCAGTACTGACCCTCCGACAGTGCAGCACTCCCACAGTACTGACCCTCTGACAGTGCAGCACTCCCTCAGTTTTGACCCTCCGACAGTGCAGCACTCCCTCAGTGTTGAACCTTTGACAGTGCAGCACTCCCACAACACTGACCCTCTGACAGTCCAGCACTCCCTCAGTAGTGATCCTCTGACAATGCTGCACTCCCTCCACACTGACCCTCTAACAATTCTGCACTGCCTCTGTACTGTCCCTCCAACAGTGCTGCACTCCCTCAGTACAGACCCTTCGACAGTGCAGCACTCCCTCAGTACTGACCCTCAGACATTGCCGCACTCTCTCATTACCGACACTCTGACAGTCCTGCAATCCCTCAGGACTGACCCTCTGACAGTGCAGCACTCCCACAGAACTGACCCTCTGACAGTGTAGCTCTACCTCAGTACTGATCCTCTGACAATGCTGCACTCCCTCCACACTGATCCTCTATTAATGCTGCACCCAGACCACACTGACCCCCTGACAATGCTGCACTCACTCCACACTGATCCTCTGATACTGCTGCATTACCTCCACACTGATCCTCTGAAAATGCTGCACCCCCACCACACTGACCCTCTGACAATGCAGCACTCCCCCCACACTGACCCCCTGACAATGCTGCACTCCCTCCACACTGACCGATGAAATTGCTACACTCCCCCACACGGACCCTCTGACAATGCTGCACTCCCTCAGTACTGAACCTCTGACTGTGCAGCACACCCTCAGCACTGACTCTTCGACAGTGCTGCACTCCCTCAGTACAGACCCTTCGACATTGCAACACTCCCTGTGTACTGACCCTCAGACATTGCAGCTCTCCCTCAGTACTGACCCTCTGACAGTGCAGCACTCCCTCCACACTGACCCTCTGACAATGCTGCACTCCCTCCACACTGATCCTCTGACAATGCTGAACTCCCTCCACCCTTATCCTCTGACAATGCTGCACTCCCTCCCCACTGATTCACTGAAAATGCTGCACCCCCACCACACTGACCCACTGACAATGCAGCACTCCCTCCACACTGACCCACTGAAAATGCTGCCCTGCCCCAACACTGACCCTCTGACAATGCTGAACTCCCTCCACACTGATCCTCTGACAATGCTGCAATCCCTCCATACTGATCATCTGGCAATGCTACAATCCACCGACACTGACCCTCTGACAATGCTGCTCTCTCCACACTGGCCCTCGGACAATGCTGCACTCCCTCCACACTGACTCTCTGACAATGCTGAACTCCCTCCACCCTGATCCTCTGACAATGCTGCATTCCCCCCACACTGATCCTCTGACAATGCTGCACTCCCTCCACATTGACCCTCTGACAATGCTGCACTCCCTCCACACTGACCCTCTGACAATTCTGCACTCAAGCCACACTGACCCTCTGACAAGTCTGCACGCCCTCCACACTGATCCACTGACAATGCTGCACTCCCCCCACACTGATCCTCTGACAATGCTGCATTCCCTCCACACTGACCCTCTGACAATTCTGCACTCAAGCCACACTGACCCTCTGACAAGTCTGCACTCCCTCCACACTGACCCACTGAAAATGCTGCCCTGCCCCAACACTGACCCTCTGACAATGCTGAACTTCCTCCACACTGATCCTCTGACAATGCTGCAATCCCCCCATAATGATCATCTGGCAATGCTGCAATCCACCGACACTGACCCTCTGACAATGCTGCTCTCTCCACACTGGCCCTCTGACAATGCTGCACTCCCTCCACACTGATCCAATGATAATGCTGCACTCCCTCCACACTGACTCTCTGACAATGCTGCACTCCCTCCACACTGATCCACTGATAATGCTGCACTCCCTCCACACTGACTCTCTGACAATGCTGCACTCCCTCCACACTGACCCTCTGACAATGCTGCACTCCCTCCACACTGACTCTCTGACAATTCTGCACTCACGCCACACTGACCCTCTGACAAGTCTGCACGCCCTCGACACTGATCCACTGACAATGCTGCACTCCCCCCACACTGATCCTCTGACAATACTGCACTCCCGCCACACTGACCCACTGACAATGGTGCACTCCTCCATACTGACCCCCTGACAATGCTGCACTCGCTCCACACTGATCCTCTGACAATGCTGCACTCCCTCCACACTGACCCACTGACAATTCCGCACACCCTCCACACTGACCCACTGAAAATGCTGCACTTCCTCCACACTGATCCTCCGACAATGCTGCACTCCCTCGACACTGATCATCTGATAATGCTGCACTCCCTCCACACTGATCCTCTGATAATGCTGTACACACCCCACGCTGACCCTCTGAAAGTGCAGCACTTCCTCAGTACTGACCCTCCGACAGTGCAGCACTCCCACAGTACTGACCCTCTGACAGTGCAGCACTCCCTCAGTTTTGACCCTCCGACAGTGCAGCACTCGCTCAGTGTTGAACCTTTGACAGTGCAGCACTCCCACAACACTGACCCTCTGACAGTCCAGCACTCCCTCAGTAGTGATCCTCTGACAATGCTGCACTCCCTCCACACTGACCCTCTAACAATTCTGCACTGCCTCTGTACTGTCCCTCCAACAGTGCTGCACTCCCTCAGTACAGACCCTTCGACAGTGCAGCACTCCCTCAGTACTTACCCTCAGACATTGCCGCACTCTCTCATTACCGACACTCTGACAGTGCTGCAATCCCTCAGGACTGACCCTCTGACAGTGCAGCACTCCCACAGAACTGACCCTCTGACAGTGTAGCTCTACCTCAGTACTGATCCTCTGACAATGCTGCACTCCCTCCACACTGATCCTCTATTAATGCTGCACCCAGACCACACTGACCCCCTGACAATGCTGCACTCACTCCACACTGATCCTCTGACACTGCTGCATTACCTCCACACTGACCCTCTGAAAATGCTGCCCTCCCCCAACACTGACCCTCTGACAATGCTGCACTTACCCCTCACTGATCTTCTGATAATGCTGCACTCCCTCCACACTGTTTCTCTGACAATGCTGCACTCCCTCCACACTGATCCAATGACAATGCTGCACTCCCACCACACTGACCCTCTGACAATGCTGCACTCCCTCCACACTGACCGATGAAATTGCTACACTCCCCCAAACTGACACTCTGACAATGCTGCACTCCCTCCACACGGATTCTCTGACAATGCTGCACTCCCTCCACAATGACCCTCTGACAATGCTGCACTCCCACCACACTGACCCTCTGACAATGCTGAACTCCCTACACACTGACCCTCTGACAATGCCGCACTCCCTCAGTACTGACCCTTCAACAGTGCTGCACTGCCTCAGTACTGAACCTCTGACAGTGCAGCACACCCTCAGCACTGACACTCCGACAGTGCTGCACTCCCTCAGTACAGACCCTTCGACATTGCAGCACTCCCTGTGTACTGACCCTCAGACAGTGCAGCTCTCCCTCAGTACTGACCCTCTGACAGTGCAGCACTCCCTCCACACTGACCCTCTGACAATGCTGAACTCGCTCCACCCTGATCCTCTGACAATGCTGTATTCCCCCCACACTGATCCTCTGACAATGCTGCACTCCCTCCCCACTGACCCTCTGACAATGCTGAACTCCCTCCACCCTGATCCTCTGACAATGCTGCATTCCCCCCACACTGATCCTCAGACAATGCTGCACTCCCTCCCCACTGACCCTCTGATAATGCTGCACTCCCTCCACACTGATCCTCTGAAAATGCTGCACTCCCTCCACACTGACTGATGATATTGCTACACTCCCCCACACTGACCCTCTGACAATGCTGCAAACCCTCCCCACTGACCCTCTGATAATGCTGCACTCCCTCCACACAGATCCTCTGAAAATGCTGCACCCCCACCACTCTGACACTCTGACAATGCAGCACTCCCCCCACACGGACCCTCTGACAATGCTGCACTCCCTCAGTACTGAACCTCTGACTGTGCAGCACACCCTCAGCACTGACTCTTCGACAGTGCTGCACTCCCTCAGTACAGACCCTTCGACATTGCAACACTCCCTGTGTACTGACCCTCAGACATTGCAGCTCTCCCTCAGTACTGACCCTCTGACAGTGCAGCACTCCCTCCACACTGACCCTCTGACAATGCTGCACTCCCTCCACACTGATCCTCTGACAATGCTGAACTCCCTCCACCCTTATCCTCTGACAATGCTGCACTCCCTCCCCACTGATTCTCTGAAAATGCTGCACCCCCACCACACTGACCCACTGACAATGCAGCACTCCCTCCACACTGACCCACTGAAAATGCTGCCCTGCCCCAACACTGACCCTCTGACAATGCTGAACTCCCTCCACACTGATCCTCTGACAATGCTGCAATCCCTCTATACTGATCATCTGGCAATGCTGCAATCCACCGACACTGACCCTCTGACAATGCTGCTCTCTCCACACTGGCCCTCTGACAATGCTGCACTCCCTCCACACTGACTCTCTGACAATGCTGAACTCCCTCCACCCTGATCCTCTGACAATGCTGCATTCCCCCCACACTGATCCTCTGACAATGCTGCACTCCCTCCACATTGACCCTCTGACAATGCTGCACTCCCTCCACACTGACCCTCTGACAATTCTGCACTCAAGCCACACTGACCCTCTGACAAGTCTGCACGCTCTCCACACTGATCCACTGACAATGCTGCACTCCCCCCACACTGATCCTCTGACAATGCCGCACTCCCTCAGTACTGACCCTTCAACAGTGCTGCACTGCCTCAGTACTGAACCTCTGACAGTGCAGCACACCCTCAGCACTGACACTCCGACAGTGCTGCACTCCCTCAGTACAGACCCTTCGACATTGCAGCACTCCCTGTGTACTGACCCTCAGACAGTGCAGCTCTCCCTCAGTACTGACCCTCTGACAGTGCAGCACTCCCTCCACACTGACCCTCTGACAATGCTGAACTCGCTCCACCCTGATCCTCTGACAATGCTGTATTCCCCCCACACTGATCCTCTGACAATGCTGCACTCCCTCCCCACTGACCCTCTGACAATGCTGAACTCCCTCCACCCTGATCCTCTGACAATGCTGCATTCCCCCACACTGATCCTCAGACAATGCTGCACTCCCTCCCCACTGACCCTCTGATAATGCTGCACTCCCTCCACACTGATCCTCTGAAAATGCTGCACTCCCTCCACACTGACTGATGATATTGCTACACTCCCCCACACTGACCCTCTGACAATGCTGCAAACCCTCCCCACTGACCCTCTGATAATGCTGCACTCCCTCCACACAGATCCTCTGAAAATGCTGCACCCCCACCACTCTGACACTCTGACAATGCAGCACTCCCCCCACACGGACCCTCTGACAATGCTGCACTCCCTCAGTACTGAACCTCTGACTGTGCAGCACACCCTCAGCACTGACTCTTCGACAGTGCTGCACTCCCTCAGTACAGACCCTTCGACATTGCAACACTCCCTGTGTACTGACCCTCAGACATTGCAGCTCTCCCTCAGTACTGACCCTCTGACAGTGCAGCACTCCCTCCACACTGACCCTCTGACAATGCTGCACTCCCTCCACACTGATCCTCTGACAATGCTGAACTCCCTCCACCCTTATCCTCTGACAATGCTGCACTCCCTCCCCACTGATTCTCTGAAAATGCTGCACCCCCACCACACTGACCCACTGACAATGCAGCACTCCCTCCACACTGACCCACTGAAAATGCTGCCCTGCCCCAACACTGACCCTCTGACAATGCTGAACTCCCTCCACACTGATCCTCTGACAATGCTGCAATCCCTCTATACTGATCATCTGGCAATGCTGCAATCCACCGACACTGACCCTCTGACAATGCTGCTCTCTCCACACTGGCCCTCTGACAATGCTGCACTCCCTCCACACTGACTCTCTGACAATGCTGAACTCCCTCCACCCTGATCCTCTGACAATGCTGCATTCCCCCCACACTGATCCTCTGACAATGCTGCACTCCCTCCACATTGACCCTCTGACAATGCTGCACTCCCTCCACACTGACCCTCTGACAATTCTGCACTCAAGCCACACTGACCCTCTGACAAGTCTGCACGCTCTCCACACTGATCCACTGACAATGCTGCACTCCCCCCACACTGATCCTCTGACAATGCTGCATTCCCTCCACACTGACCCTCTGACAATTCTGCACTCAAGCCACACTGACCCTCTGAGAAGTCTGCACTCCCTCCACACTGACCCACTGAAAATGCTGCCCTGCCCCAACACTGACCCTCTGACAATGCTGAACTTCCTCCACACTGATCCTCTGACAATGCTGCAATCCCCCCATACTGATCATCTGGCAATGCTGCAATCCACCGACACTGACCCTCTGACAATGCTGCTCTCTCCACACTGGCCCTCTGACAATGCTGCACTCCCTCCACACTGATCCAATGATAATGCTGCACTCCCTCCACACTGACTCTCTGACAATGCTGCACTCCCTCCACACTGATCCACTGATAATGCTGCACTCCCTCCACACTGACTCTCTGACAATGCTGCACTCACTCCACACTGACCCTCTGACAATGCTGCACTCCCTCCACACTGACCCTCTGACAATTCTGCACTCAAGTCACACTGACCCTCTGACAAGTCTGCACGCCCTCCACACTGATCCACTGACAATGCTGCACTCCCCCCACACTGATCCTCTGACAATGCTGCACTCCCGCCACACTGACCCACTGACAATGGTGCACTCCTCCATACTGACCCCCTGACAATGCTGCACTCGCTCCACACTGATCCTCTGACAATTCTGCACTCCCTCCACACTGACCCACTGACAATTCCGCACTGCCTCCACACTGACCCTCTGAAAATACTGCACTTCCTCCACACTGATCCTCCGACAATGCTGCACTCCCTCCACACAGATCCTCTGACAATGCTGCACTCCCTCGACACTGATCATCTGATAATGCTGCACTCATTCCACACTGATCCTCTGACAATGCTGTACTCCCCCGACACTGACCCTCTGAAAGTGCAGCACTTCCTCAGTACTGACCCTCCGACAGTGCAGCACTCCCTCAGTACTGACCCTCTGACAGTGCAGCACTCCCTCAGTTTTGACCCTCCGACAGTGCAGCACTCCCTCAGTGTTGAACCTTTGACAGTGCAGCACTCCCACAACACTGACCCTCTGACTGTCCAGCACTCTCTCAGTAGTGATCCTCTGACAATGCTGCACTCCCTCCATACTGACCCTCTAACAATGCTGCACTCCCTCAGTACTGTCCCTCCAACAGTGCTGCACTCCCTCAGTACAGACCCTTCGATAGTGCAGCACTCCCTCAGTACTTACCCTCAGACAGTGCCGCAATCCCTCATTACCGACACTCTGACAGTGCTGCAATCCCTCAGTACTGACCCTCTGACAGTGCAGCATTCCCACAGAACTGACCCTCTGACAGTGCAGCTCTACCTCAGTACTGATCCTCTGACAATGCTGCACTCCCTCCACACTGATCCTCTATTAATGCTGCACCCAGACCACACTGACCCCCTGACAATGCTGCACTCACTCCACACTGATCCTCTGACACTGCTGCATTCCCTCCACACTGACCCTCTGAAAATGCTGCCCTCCCCCAACACTGACCCTCTGACAATGCTGCACTTACCCCTCACTGATCTTCTGATAATGCTGCACTCCCTCCACACTGTTTCTCTGACAATGCTGCACTCCCTCCACACTGATCCAATGACAATGCTGCACCCCCACCACACTGACCCTCTGACAATGCTGTTCTCCCACCACACTGACCCTCTGACAAAGCTGCACTTCCTCCACTCTGACCGATGAAATTGCTACACTCCCCCAAACTGACACTCTGACAATGCTGCACTCCCTCCACACGGATCCTCTGACAATGCTGCACTCCCTCCACAATGACCCTCTGACAATGCTGCACTCCCACCACACTGACCCTCAGACAATGCTGAACTCCCGACACACTGATCCTCTGACAATGCCGCACTCCCTCAGTACTGACCCTTCAACAGTGCTGCACTGCCTCAGTACTGACCCTCCGACAGTGCTGCACTCCCTCAGTACAGACCCTTCGACATTGCAGCACTCCCTGTGTACTGACCCTCAGACAGTGCAGCTCTCCCTCAGTACTGACCCTCTGACAGTGCAGCACTCCCTCCACACTGACCCTCTGACAATGCTGAACTCCCTCCACCCTGATCCTCTGACAATGCTGCATTCCCCCCACACTGATCCTCAGACAATGCTGCACTCCCTCCCCACTGACCCTCTGATAATGCTGCACTCCCTCCACACTGATCCTCTGAAAATGCTGCACTCCCTCCACACTGATCCTCTGAAAATGCTGCACCCCCACCACTCTGACCCTCTGACAATGCAGCACTCCCCCCACACTGACCCCCTGACAATGCTGCACTCCCTCCACACTGACCGATGAAATTGCTACACTCCCCCACACGGACCCTCTGACAATGCTGCACTCCCTCAGTACTGAACCTCTGACTGTGCAGCACACCCTCAGCACTGACTCTTCGACAGTGCTGCACTCCCTCAGTACAGACCCTTCGACATTGCAACACTCCCTGTGTACTGACCCTCAGACATTGCAGCTCTCCCTCAGTACTGACCCTCTGACAGTGCAGCACTCCCTCCACACTGACCCTCTGACAATGCTGCACTCCCTCCACACTGATCCTCTGACGATGCTGAACTCCCTCCACCCTTATCCTCTGACAATGCTGCAATCCCTCCATACTGATCCTCTGACAATGCTGCACTCCCCCCACGCTGAACCTCTGATGATGCTGCATTCCCCCCACACTGATCCTCTGACAATCCTGCACTCCCTCCCCACTGATTCTCTGAAAATGCTGCACCCCCACCACACTGACCCTCTGACAATGCAGCACTCCCTCCACACTGACCCTCTGACAATGCTGCGCTCCCTCCACACGGACCGATTAAATTGCTACACTCCCCCACACTGACCCTATGACAATGCTGCATTCCCTCAGTACTGAACCTCTGACAGTGCAGCACACCCTCAGCACTGACCCTCCGACAGTGATGCACTCCCTCAGTACAGACCCTTCGACATTGCAGCACTCCCTGTGTACTGACCCTCAGACAGTGCAGCAATCCCTCAGTACTGACCCTCTGACAGTGCAGCACTCCCTCCATACTCTCCCTCTGACAATGCTGCACTCCCTTCAAACTGATCCTCTGACAATTCTGCACTCCCTCCACACTGACCCACTGAAAATGCTGCCCTGCCCCAACACTGACTCTCTGACAATGCTGCACTCCCTTCAAACTGATCCTCTGACACTTCTGCACTCCCTCCACACTGACCCACTGAAAATGCTGCCCTGCCCCAACACTGACCCTCTGACAATGCTGAACTTCTTCCACACTGATCCTCTGACAATGCTGCAATCCCTCCATACTGATCCTCTGACAATGCTGCACTCCCCCGACACTGACCCTCTGATGATGCTGCATTTCCCCAAACTGACCACCTGACAATGCTGCACTCCCTCCACACTGACACTCTGACAATGCTGCACTCCCTCAGTACTGTCCCTCCAACAGTGCTGCACTCCCTCCGTACAGACCCTTCGACAGTGCAGCACTCCCTCAGTACTTACCCTCAGACAGTGCAGCACACCCTCAGTACTGACCCTCTGACAGTGCTGCAATCCCTCAGTACTGACCCTCTGACAGTGCAGCACTCCCACAGAACTGACCCTCTGACAGTGCAGCTCTACCTCAGTACTGATCCTCTGACAATGCTGCACTCCCTCCACTCTGATCCTCTATTAATTTTGCACCCCCACCACACTGACCCCCTGATAATGCTGCACTCACTCCACACTGATCCGCTGACACTGCTGCATTCCCTCCACACACTGACCCTCTGAAAATGCTGCCCTCCCCCAACACTGACCCTCTGACAATGCTGCACTTACCCCACACTGATCTTCTGATAATGCTGCACTCCCTCCACACTGTTTCTCTGACAATGCTGCACTCCCTCCACACTGATCCTCTGACAATGCTGCACTGCCTCCACACTGATCCTCTGACAATGCTGCACCCCCACCACACTGATCCTCTGACAGTGCAACTCTCCTCCACATTGACCCTCTGGAAATGCTGCACTCCCTACACACTGACCCTCTGACAATGCTGCACTCACTCCACACTGACCCTCTGAAAATGCTGCCCTGCCCCAACACTGACCCTCTGACAATGCTGCACTCCCTCCACACTGATCCGCTGACAATGCTGCACTCCCTCCACACTGATACTCTGACAATGCTGCACTCCCTCCACACTGAGCCTCTGACAATGCTGCACTCCCTCCACATTGATCCTCTGGCAATGCTGCACTCCCTCCACACTGATCCTCTGACAATGCTGTTCTCCCTCCACACTGACCATCTCACAGTGCAGCACTCCCTCCACACTGATCCTCTGACACTGTTGCATTCCCTCCACACTGATCCTCTGACAATGCTGCACCCCCATCACACTGATCCTCTGACAATGCTGCACCCCCACCACACTGATCCTCTGACAGTGCAACTCTCCGCCACATTGACCATCTGGAAATGCTGCGCTCCCACCACACTGACCCCCTGACAATGCTGCACTCCCTCCACACTGACCGATGAAATTGCTACACTACCCCACACTGACACTCTGACAATGCTCACTCCCTCCTCACGGATCATCTGACAATGCTGCACTCCCTCCACACTGACCCTCTGACAATGCTGCACTCCCTCCACACTGACCCTCTGACAATGCAGCACTCCCTCCACACTGACCCTCCGATAATGCTGCACTCCCTGCACACTGACCCTCTGACAATGCTGCACTGCCTCCACACTGATCCTCTGATAATGCTGCACTCCCTCCACACTGAACCTCTGACAATGCTGCACTCCCCCCGCACTGATCCTCTGACAATGCTGCACTCCCTCCACACTGATCCTCTGACAATGCTGCACTCCCTCCACACAGACCCTCTGTCAATGCAGCACTCCCTCCACACTGACCCTCTGACAATACTGCACTCCCTCCACACTGACCGTCTGAGAATGCTGAACTCCCTACACACTGACCCTCTAACAATGCTGCACTCCCTCAGTACTGACCCTACAACAGTGCTGCACTCCCTCAGTACTGAACCTCTGACAGTGCAGCACACCCTCAGCACTGACCCTCCGACAGTGCTGCACTCCCTCAGTGCAGACCCTTCCACATTTCAGAACACCCTGTGTACTGACCCTCAGACTGTTCAGCACTCCCTCAGTACTGACCCTCTGACAGTGCGGCACTCCCTCCACACTGACCCTCTGACAATGCTGCACTCCCTACACACTGATCCTCTGATAATGCTGCACTCCATCCACACTGACCCTCTGAAAATGCTGCCCTGCCCCAACACTGACCCTCTGACAATGCTGAACTCCCTCCACACTGATCCTCTGATAATGCTGCACTCCCTCCACACTGATCCTCTGACAATGCTGCACTCCCTCCACACTGACCCTCTGACAATGCTGCACTCTCTCCACACTGATCCTCTGACAATGCTGCACTCCCTCCACACTGACCCTCTGACAATGCTGCACTCCCTCCACACTGATACTTTGACAATGCTGCAGTCCCTCCACACTGATCCTCTGACACTGCTGCATTCCCTCCATACAGACCCTCTGACAATGCTGCAATCCTCCCACACTGACCCTCTGATAATGCTGCACTACCCCCACACTGATCATCTGATAGTGATGCACTCCCTCACTACTGACTCTCTGACAGTGTGGTAGTGACCATGTACTGACTCTCCGACAGTGTGGCCCAATCTCAGGACAATACCTCTTACAGTGCAGCACTCCCTCAGTACTGACCCATTGACAGTTCAGCACTCCCTCAGTACTGACCCTCTGGCAATGAGGCACTACCTCAGTACTGACCCTCTGATGGTGCAGCTCTACCCCAGTACTGACCCTCTAACAGCTCAGCTCTCCCTCAGTATTTACCCTCCAACAATGCAGCTCTCCCTCAGTACTGACCCTCCGACAGTGCAGCTCTCCCCCAGTACTGACCCTCTACCAGCGCAGCTCTCCCTCAGTATTTACCCTCCAACAATGCAGCTCTCCCTCAGTACTGACCCTCCGACAGTGCAGCTCTCCTGCAGTACAGACCCTCTGACAGTGCAGAACTCCATCAGTACTGAACCTCTGAGCGTAGCACTATCTCTGGACTGACCCTCTTACAGTGCAGCATTCCCTCAATACTGACCCTCTCACAGTGTTGCACTCCCTCAGTTCTGATCCTCTGACAGTGCAGCTCTCCCTCAGTACTGATCCTCTGAAAATGCTGCACTCCCTCCACACTCACTCTCCAACAATGCTGCACTCCTTCAGAACTGAACCTTTGACAGTGCAGCACTCCCTCAGCACTGACCTTCAGACAGTGCTGCACTCCCTCAGTCCTGACCCTTCGCCAGTGCAGCACTCCCTCAGAACTGACCCTCTGACAGTGCAGCACTCCCTCAGTACTGACCCTCTGACAGTGCTGCAATCCCTCAATACTGACCTTCTGACAGTGCAGCTCTCCCCCATTACTGACCCTCTACCAGCGCAGCTCTCCCCGAGTATTTACCCTCCAACAATGCAGCTCTACCTCAGTACTGACCCTCCGACAGTGCAGCTCTCCTGCAGTACGGACCCTCTGACAGTGCAGAACTCCATCAGTACTGAACCTCTGAGTGTAGCACTCTCTCTGGACTGACCCTCTTACAGTGCAGCATTCCCTCAATACTGACCCTCTCACAGTGTTGCACTCCCTCAGTTCTGATCCTCTGACAGTGCAGCTCTCCCTCAGTACTGATCCTCTGAAAATGCTGCACTCCCTCCACACTCACCCTCCAACAATGCTGCACTCTCTCAGAACTGAACCTTTGACAGTGCAGCACTCACTCAGCACTGACTTTCAGACAGTGCTGCACTCCCTCAGTACTGACCCTCTGACAGTGAAGCACTCCCTCAGTACTGACACTCTGACAGTGCTGCAATCCCTCAATACTGACCCTCTGACAGTGCATCACTCCCTCAGAACTGAACCTCGGACAGTGCAGCTCTCCCTCAGTACTGATGCTCTGACAATGCTGCACTCCCTCCACACTGAGCCTCTGACATTGCAGCACTCCCTCCACACTGACCCTCCGGTAATGCTGCACTCCCTGCACACTGACCCTCTGACAATGCTGCACCCTCTCCACACTGATCCTCTGACAATACGGCACTCCCTCCACACTGACCTTCTGACAATGCTGCAATTCCCCCACACTGACCCTCTGACAATGCTGCACTCCCTCCACACTGACCCTCTGACAATGCTGCACTCCCTCCACACTGACCCTCTGACAATGCTGCACCCCCACCACACTGATCCTCTGACAGTGCAGCTCTCCTCCACATTGACCATCTGGAAATGCTGCACTCCCTCCACACTGACCCTCTGACAGTGCAGCACTCCCTCCACACTGACCCTCCGATAATGCTGCACTCCCTCCACACTGACCCTCTGACAATGCTGCACTCCTTCCACACTGAACTTCTGACAATGCTGCACTCCCTCCACACTGAACCTCTGACAATGCTGCACTCCCCCGCACTGATCCTCTGACAATGCTGCACTCCCTCCACACTGACCCTCTGACAATGCTGAACTCCCTACACACTGACCCTCTGACAATGCTGCACTCCCTCAGTACTGACCCTCCAACAGTGCTGCACTCCCACAGTACTGAACCTCTGACAGTGCAGCACACCCTCAGCACTAACCCTCCGACAGTGCTGCACTCCCTCAGTGCAGACCCTTCGACATTGCAGCACTCCCTGTGTACTGACCCTCAGACAGTGCAGCACTCCCTCAGTACTGACCCTCTGTCAGTGCGGCACTCCCTCCACACTGACCTTCTGACAATGCTGCACTCCCTACACACTGATCCTGACAATGCTGCACTCCCTCCACTCTGACCCTCTAAAAATGCTGCCCTGCCCCAACACTGACCCTCTGACAATGCTGCAATCCATCCATACTGATCCTCTGACAATGCTGCACTCCCCCCACACTGTTTCGCTGACAATGCTGCACTCCCCCCTCACTGAACCACTGATGATGCTGCATTCCCCCCACACTGATCCTCTGACAATGCTGCACTCCCTCAGTACTCACTGTCTGACAGTGTGGAAGTGACCCTGTATTGGCTCTCCGACAGTGTGGCCCAATCTCAGGACAATACCTCTGACAGTGCAGAACTCCCTCAGTACTGACCCTCTGACAGTGCAGCGGTCCCTCAGAACTGGCACTATGACCGTGCAGCTCTCCCTCAGTACTGACCCTCCGACAGTGCAGCTCTCCCCCAGTACTGACCACCAACCAGCACAGCTCTCCCTCAGTATTTACCCTCCAACAATGCAGCTCTTCCTCAGTACTGTACCTCCGACAGTGCAGCTCTCCCGTATTATATACCCTCTGACCGTGCAGCACTCCATCAGTACTGAACCTCTGAGTGTAGCACACTCTCTGGACTGAACCTCTTACATTGCAGCATTCCCTCAATACTGACCCTCTCATTGTGCAGCACTCCCTCAGTACTTAACCTCTGACAGCGCAGCTCTCCCACAGTACTGACCCTCTGACAGTGCAGCACTCCCTCAGTATTGACCCTCCGAAAGTGCAGCACTCCCTCAGTACTGACCCTCCGACAGTGCAGCACTCCCTCAGTACTGACCATCTGACACTGCGGCACTCCCTCAGTACTGACTCTCTGACAATGCTGCTTTCCCTCCACACTGAGCCACTGACAATGCTGCACTCCCCCAACACTGACCGTTTGACAATGCTGCACTCCCTCCACACTGACCCACTGACAATGCTTCACTCCCTCCACACTGACCCTCTGACAATGCTGCACTCACTCCACACTGACCCTCTGACAATGCTGCACTCCCCCCACACTGATCTTCTTATAATGCTGCACTCCCTACACACTGACCCTCTGAAAATGCTGCACTCCCTCCACACTGATCCTCTGACAATGCTGCACCCCCTCCACACTGATCGTCTGATAAGGCTGCACTCCCTCAGCACTGACCCTCCGACAGTGCAGGACTCCCTCAGTACAGACCATCTGACACTGCGGCACTCCCTCAGTACTGACCCTCTGACAATGCTGCTTTCCCTCCACACTGAGCCTCTGACAATGCTGCACTACCCCAACACTGACCCTTTGACAATGCTTCAGTCCCTCCACACTGACCCTCTGACAATGCTGCACTCCCTCCACACTGACCCTCTGACAATGCTGCACTCCCTCCGCACTGACCCTCTGATAATACTTATCTCCCTCCACACTGACCCTCTGTCAATGCAGGACTCCCTCCACACTGACCCTCTGACAATGCAGGACTCCCTCCACAATGACCCTCTGACAATGCTGCACTCCCCGACACTGATCCTCTGACAATGCTGCACTTCCTCCACACTGACCCTCTGACAATGCTGCACTCCCTCCACACTGACCCTCTGATAATGCAGCATTCCCTCCACACTGACCCTCTGACAATGCTGCACCCTCTCCACACTGATCCTCTGATAATGCTGCACTCCCTCAGCACTGACCCTCCGATAGTGCAGCACTCCCTCAGTACTGACCCTCTGACAGTTCAGCACTTCCTCAGCACTGACCCTCTGATAATGCTTATCTCCCTCCACACTGACCCTCTGACAATGCAGGACTCCCTCCACACTGACCCTCTGACAATGCTGCACTCCCCCACACTGATCCTCTGACAATGCTGCACTCCCTCCACACTGACCCTCTGATAATGCAGCACTCCCTCCACACTGACCCTCTGACTATGCTGACCTCACTCCACACTGACCCTCTCACAGTGCTGCACTCCCTCCACACTGATCCTCTGATAATGCTGCACTCCCTCAGCACTGACCCTCCGGTAGTTCAGCACTCCCTCAGTATTGACCCTCTGACAGTGCAGCACTCCCTCACAACTGACCCTCTGACAGCGCGGCACTCCCTCAGTACTGACCCTCTGACAGTTCAGCACTCCCTCAGTACTGACCCTCTGACAGTGCTGCACCCCCTCAGTACTGACCCTCTGACAGTGCAGCACTCCCTCAGCACTGACCATCTTTTATTCTATTTCATGGATTCTTGTGGAAATGTGGAGACATAGGGTTTGCAGATTCTGCGGAAGCATGAGAGAGACACAGAAACCAAGCCCTGTCTGAAACTCTCTGTAATAGACTATTCAGAGGCACAGAGTCACAGAGATACACAGCTTGGAAACAGACTCTCCTGTCCAACGCCTCCATACTAACCAGATGTTCTCATCTCATTTCATTCCATTTGCTCGCACTTGTCTGATATCCCTCTGAACCCTTCCTATTCACATACTCATCCTGATGGCTTTCAAATGTCACAATTGTACCAGCCCCCATCACTTCCTCTGGCAGCTACCTGCATGCCCTTGAATAAGTGCTCAAACATTCATACTGTCGATACAAACTCCAATAAACACCAACCTACGAAAGGCTATCATTGCCATCTTCAACCCACACTTTGCTACATCGTTATGCTGATTTCAGCACAGGTACAGAAAGAGTCTTAGTGACCATCCACCGTCACCCTGTAATAAACTTATTTTCAAATGGGGCTTGCATGTGATTCCCACACCCTCTAATAGTTACCTGGAAGGTGGGGGTGAGCTGTACTCTCCTTACTGCAGTACTTGGGTGTCCCACAGTGATGTTAGGGAGGGAGCTCCAGGATTTTAACCTGAACCATGTAAAGAGCTCTCTTACTGGAGTACCTTTTTAAAGTTGGGAAGTTAGTATAGACCAGGAGGACCCGAGAGCTGCTGTCCTGTCAGAGAGAGAGGCCTGGTGGGTGACACACCTCAGGTGAGGGGCGAGGTTGAGAATCTGGGGGCTTCATGGTAATTTCAGACATGATAGAGATTGAGCCAACAGTGTTGGCATCACGAACCAGTTAGCTGAGATAGCTGACCCCACTTTGTAGCAGAGGGGTTCAATCCCTTGAACAGAGCAAGCTGGAGAATTCAAAACTAAAACCAATCTGTACGGACGCACTGGAGACCTGAAACATCATTACAGAGATTGCTGAAGAAGCTAAGTATGTCCGGCAGCATCTCTGATGGGAGAGGGAGAAAGAGACAGACAGAGTTCACCTTTCAATCCAATGATTTCTGCGGGAAAGCTCCTTCAGAACAGACCGTTTTGAGGAAGGGTCCCTTGAAATGTGAATTGTTCCTCTCTCTCCTCACCGTTGCTACTGAATATCCCCAGCCAACTGTTTGCTTGAGAATTTGATCTGACCTGATCTAAGCGTCACTGAGTAATTCAGTCTGTGCTCAATGCCCTGAGGCTGCTTCTGCTGAAAGCTGACAAACAGGTTTAAAGCTTTGTAAGGTGTTGTATTCGGAGGGCGGGGTACATGGGAGAACAGATACAGAACACAGGCACTTCACAAAGATCCTTATCAATGTAACTTTGTGATGTTAATTCAGAAGGAACAGCTCAGACCTAACATTTCAGTTAACCAGCCAAGGGGAGTGTATATGTCATGGCAAAGACTTGTTGTACAGACTGTACAGAACTGAACTTTAGTGACTGTGTTTGTACGGAGAGTTTTTTTTTGTCAATAAAGTCTCTTTTTGAAATTGATATAAATATTTTTTCAAGGGGGATCAAGCATCTTGAGCTGGTGGAGACATTGCCCTTATCTATAATCTTTCTTAAATAAACACGAGACAAGTTAGATACTCCCCGGGTATACACATCAAACGGTCATCGACGGGGAGGAGATGGTGGGATTGTCAGGGGGGCTCAGTGTTGCCTCACCCCACCCGGGTTCGATTCCAGCCTCGGGCGACTGTCTGTGTGGAGTTGGCACATTCTCCCCGTGTCACTGTCCAAAGATGTGCAGGCTAGGTGGATTAGCCAGAGGAATGAAGGGTTCCTGGGATGGGGCGGGGGGTAGGGGAATGCGGTGGGGGCGGTGGGGGGAATAGGATGCTCCGACGAGGGTCAGTGTGAACCTGATGGGCCGAATGATCGATCCAGAGACTCAAATAATGTTCTGGGCCGTGGGGGGAGGCTGTGGGTCATCGCAGTGAGAACAGGTTTGGGAATGATCAAGGTCCAAGGGGGTAACAGGTTTACTTTCTGAGATGTTGAGGGTATGATGTTTTCTCGAGGTGCTCTGGGGATAAACGTACTGAGGGGATGGTTCCTAAGGTATTGAGGGAGCACTATCTGTCAGTACAGGGTGCAGATGGTTGCAAGGTACAGATACACTTCATAGAACATAGATCATAGAACAGTACAGCACAGAACAGGCCCTTCAGCCCACGATGTTGTGCCGAGCATTGATCCTCATGTAAGGTAAACCTAATGTACGGACCCTCAAATGTCTGTGACCATATACATATCCAGCAATCTCTTAAATGTTCCCAACTTCGCTTCCACAACTGCTGCTGGCAACGCATTCCATGCTCGCAGAACTCTCTGTGTAAAGAACCCACCTCTGACATCCCCTCTATACTTTCCTCCAACCAGCTTAAAACTATGACCCCTCGTGTTAGACATTTCTGCCCTGGGAAATAGTCTCTGGCTATCGACTCTATCTATGCTTCTCATAATCTTGTATAACTAAATTAGGTCCCCTCTCTTTCTTCTTTTTTCCAATGAAAAAAGTCCAAGCTCAGTCAACCTCTCTTCGTTAGATAAGCCACCTATTCCAGGCAGCATCCTGGTAAACCTCCTCTGAACCCTCTCCAAAGCATCCACATCTTTCCTATAATAGGGTGACCAGAACTGGACACAGTATTCCAAGTGCGTTCGAACCAAAGTTTTATAGAGCTGCAACACTATCTCACGGTTCTTAAACTCAGTCCCCCTGTTAATGAAAGCCAAAACACGAAATGCTTTCTTCACAACCCTGTCCACTTGGGTGGCCATTTTAAGGGATCCATGTACCTGCACACCAAGATCTCTCTGTTCCTTCGCACTGCCTTAATCCTGTATTCAGCTTTCAAATTCGACTTTCCAAAATGCATCACCTTGCATTTATCCAGGTTGAACTCCATCTGCCACCTCTCAGCCCATCTCTGCATCCTGTCAATGTCCCGCTGCAGCCTACAACAGCCTTCTACACTGTCAACGACACCTCCAACCTTTGTGTTGTCTTCAAACTTGCTGACCCATCCTTCAATCCCCTCATCCAAGTCATTAATCAAAGTAAAAAAAAAGAGTAGAGGCCCAAGGACAGAGCCCACCACTCACCACTGACTTCCAGGCAGAATACTTTCCTTCCACTACCACTCGCCGTCTTCTGTCGACCGGCTAATTCTGTATCCAGACAGTTACATTTCCCTGTATCCCATTCCTCCTGACCTTCTGAATGAGCCTACCATGGGGAACCTTATCAAATGCCTTATTGAAGTCCAGATACACAGCATCCACCGCTCGACCCTCATCAACTTGTCTAGTAACATCCTCAAAGAACTCAATAAGATTTGTGAGGCACGACCTGCCCCTCACAAAGCCGTGCTGACTGCATTTAATCAAACCATGCTCTTCCAGAGGGTAATATATCCTATCCCTCAGAATCCTTTCTAACACCCTGCAGACGACAGACGTGAGACTGACTGGTCTGTAATTGCTGGGGATTTCCCTATTTCCTTTGTTGAAGAGAGGAATTACATTTGCCTCCCTCCAGTCCTCAGGTACGACTCCAGTGGAGAGCGAGGATGCAAAGATCGTCGCAAGCGGCGAAGCCATCACATCTCTCTCTTCCTAAAGCAGCCGAGGACAAATCTGGTCTGGCCCTGGAGACTTGTCAATCTTAACATTCGTCAAAAATTTCAGCACATCAGCTTCCTCAATCTCTATCCGTTCCAGCATGCTTACCTGCTCCTCAATGGTTTCATTCACTACAAGGTCCTTTTCTTTAGTAAAGACAGAAGCAAAAAACCCATTTAGGGCTCCCCGTACCCCCTCAGACTCTACACACAAGTTCCCTATGCTATCCCTGATCGGTTCTCCTCCTTATTTGATCATTCTCTTATTCCTCACATACGTGTAAAATGCCTTTGGATTCTCCCTAATCCTTCCTGCCAAGCCTTTCTCGTGCTCCCTCCTGGCTGTCCTCAGACCATTTTTGAGCTCCTTCCCCGCCTGCCTGTAATCCTCTAGAGCTGAGCAAGACCTTAGCTTCCTCCACCTTACGTAAGTGGCCTTCTTTATTTTGACGAGAAGCTCCTCCGCTCTCGTCATCCAAGGTTCCTTTATCTTACCCCTTCTTGCCTATCTCAGAGGAACATATTTATGCATCAGTCGCAACAACTGTTCCTTAAACCGTCTCCACATGTCTATAGTGCCCTTTCTATGGAACAATTGCTCCCAGTCCATGCTTCCTAACCCACGTCTGATAGTATCATAGTATCCTTTTCCCCAATTAAATACTCTCCCATTGTACATGCTTCTCTCCTTCTCCATAGTTATGTACAATGCGAGGCAGTTGTGGTCACTATCACCAAAATGCTCTCCCACCACAAGATCTGACACCTGCCCAGGCTCATTGCCGAGCACCAAATCCCCTCTCCCCTCGTCGACCCACCAATGGCCTCTCCCCGCGTCGGCCGCTTTAATGTACTGAGTTAGGAAACCCTCCTGAACACACCTTTCAAAAAGAGCTCCATCCAAACCATCTGCTCGAAGGACGTTCCAATCATTATTGGGAAAGTTAAAGTTACCCATTGCAACAACCGTACTCCATTCACACTTTTCCAAAATCTGCCGATCTATGCTTTCCTCAGTCTCCCTGCTGCTGTTTGGGGGGGCCCAATGAGGTAACTGCTCCCTTACCGTTCCTAATTTCCACCCATACTGACTCAGTAGGCAGACCCTCCTCGACAATAGTAACTTCTGTAGCTGTGATACCCTCTCTGATTTCCTTTCTGAAATCCCTGCATGTGGTGTCCCTCAAGGGTTGGCCAGCACAGTGGCTCAGTGGTGAGCACTGCTGCCTCACAGCACCAGGGACCAAGGTTCGATTCCAGACTCGGGCAACTGTGTGTGTGGAGTTTGCACATCCTCCCTGTGTCTGCGTGGGTATCCTCCGGGTGCTCCGGTTTCTTCCCACAGTCCAAAGATGTGCAGGTTAGGTGAAATGGCCATGCTAAATTACCTGTCATGTTAGGTGCATTAATCAGGGATAAATGTAGGGGAATGTGTCTGGGTGGGTTCCTCTTCGGAGAGTCAGTGTGGACATGTTGGGCTGGAGGGACTGTTTCCACACTGTAGGGAATCTAAGGATCTATCCTTGGCCCCTCCTTTTTCTCACCTACACACTGCCAGGAGGTGATATCGTCCAAAAGCACCGTGTTAGGTTTCACATGTACACTGACAATGCCCAGTTCTCCCTCCCCATCATCCCTCTCCATTATTCCACTGTTATTCAGTTATCAAACTGCTGACCACATTCCCACTACTCGATTGGCTGCATTTTCTCCAATGAAACATTGTAATGGTTAAACCCGTTGCCTTCAGATGCTATTAGAAATTACTTTCCCTTACTGCTGAGCCCCTCCCTCTCGCTGGGTGCAGTCTGAGGTAGAACTACACTCTTTACAAAATTGCTGTTATATCTGTAACCCCAAGGTGACCTTCTGATCAGATTCTACACAATAACAAACACCAGGAATTCCAATCTTTAAAATGTTGCTTGTCTCCACCTCACGCCAGTCCCATTGCTACTGAAACCCCTTACCCGTGTCGGTGTTGCCTTAAACTTGATGAATCTGAAACAGAGCCCTTGATTCCTTGACTGGCCCAGAATCTGCTGGCTTTCTGTGTTTCCTGCACAATGACCCCCCTGGTCCCTTTGTGGTGCAGCTTTCTACAGTTTCCACCATGTAAATAGCACTCTGTTCTCTTATTGTCCCCTCCAAAATGACCAACTTCCCATTTTCCCAAATTATACTCCATCTGGCAACTTGTTTCCCCCTTCTCTTGTGCATCTGTCACACTTACCAATCCTCTTAGAACTTTACAGTTATGCCTTTTCTGACAGATTCCACCCAATTCTTCTAAACGTTAACTGGTTGTCCTGGGCAGTGGGAAGCGTGCAGTGTTGCTCTATGGGAGGACTAGGAGGAGCTTGCTGCCCATTGGTCAGAATGGAGGCCACTTGCCCATCGAGCTGCATGAGCCTTTCACCCCCCATGTCTTATTGATGAGGCACAGCGGCAGCACGGAAGTTAAAAAAGAAGCCAATCCTGCTCTCCACATCTCACTGACTCCGGGAACATTCTGTCCCATGTGTCAAAGATCTGCCCTGTTCAGACACATGAAATTCCAAGGTGGAAACTCCTAGAAACCCACATAGATTTCCCCCTGAACTGACTGCTGCCCTCCACAAGGGGTAATGTGTCCAGTCATCCTGGCCCAGGAGGAGGGGGTGGTGTGAGTTTCTAACCTGAACTGACAGTGACGGATTTTATAAACTTGTATTAGAGGATATTACAGGTGGACATTCAGATGGGAATCTCAGTAACTGTAATGCCAAACCCTGCCAGAATTACTGCATTCATCAGGAGCTGGATATTCACATTGTGTGTGTGTGTGTTGTGTTCCAGTTCATTCCCATTTACTGCATAAAAGTTCTCCTTTGAATCACCCCATTCTCTCAATAGATTTTCCCAAACATTCAATGTGTGTCCTGTAATCCTTGTATAATGAGCCGATGGGTGTAAGGTTTATTATTATAACCTGTAACATTTCTAAACCCCTCTGTCACAGTGCAGCCACAATTTCCTCTGCTCAGTTTCCCCAAACCCCTGATTCCCCAATGTCTGTTTGCTCCCTATAAGGTACACATCAGGATTGTGTTGGAACATTCTCCACTTGCCTGCATCAGTGCAGCCCCCAACAATATTAAAGTAAGTGAACATCCTCCAGGACAAAGCACTGTGCCTGAGTGGTGTCCCATCTCCCCCCCCCCCCCCCACCTTCAGCATTCCCTTTCCCCACCCCCGGGGTACAGTGACATCACTGTGTAAAAGGGAAAGGCAGCATTGTCCTCCCAGACCATAGGGCTGGCCTCTCATTAGGGAGAGATGACTGGTGGTGGGTTTAACCTGAAGGTTACCACAGCCCAGGCAAGGGGAGAGGGAGAGAAGGAGAGTCCATCTATTGTAGATGGATATTCTCTAAGTATTAAAATCACCAATATCATAAAAATGAATAGTATAAAAAAATCCAAAACACACTACTAAAATCTCCCATTCATTGAACCATCCTGGGAAATCTCCTGTGCCCCCTCTCGGGGACCCTGCTATCCTTCCCAATGTGTGGGTGATCTTTGGTTTGCACAGACCCAGCTGCTCTGTGTTCCTGCGGGTGATGGCATCATCGAGCAACAGTTGCACTAAACCTCACTGTCTGTCAGGGTGGGAGACACAAATCCCGAAAACATTTAAGATGTATTTAGGTGCATGCTTGCGATGCCATGATAGATGATGCGAATGACTGTGTATTGGAAAATGGATTAGGATAGTTCGGTGATAGTTTTCTTTACTGAAATAGACTCAACGGCCCACAGAGCCTTTTTCTGTGCTGTAAACCTCGAGAAAATTAATATAAGGATATGACAGGCCACATGGCTTGGAAAGGGTGGATACTAGGAAATGGTTTCTGTTAGGCGAGAAGACTAGGAAACGTGGACAAAGCCTTAGAATTAGAGGGGGTCAATTCAGAACAGAAATGCGGAGACATTTCTTCAGCCAGAGAGTGGTGGGCCTGTGGAATTCATTGCTGTGGAGTGCTCAGCCTGACCCTCACTACCATCCACACACCACCCCCAGCCTGACCCTCACTACAACCCACTCACCTCACCCAGCCTGACCAACACTGCCGTCCACACAACGCACACAGCCTGACCCTCAATACCACCCACAAACCGCATCCAGCCTGACCCTCACTAACACCCACACACCGCACCCAGCCTGACCCTCACTACCACCCACACACCGTCCCCAGCCTGCCCCTCACTACCACCCACACACCGCACCCAGCCTGACACTCACTACCACCCACACACCGCACCCAGCCTGACCCTCACTACCACCCACACACCGCACCCAGCCTGACCCTCACTACCACCCACACACCGTCCCCAGCCTGCCCCTCACTATCACCCACACAACGCACCCAGCCTGACCCTCACTACCACCCACACACCGCACCCAGCCTGACCCTCCCTACCACCCACAAACCGTCCCCAGCCTGACCCTCACAACCACCCATACACCGCACCCAGCCTGACACTCACTACCACCCACACACCGCACCCAGCCTGACCCTCACTACCACCCACACACCGCACCCAGCCTGACCCTCACTACCACCCACACACCGTCCCCAGCCTGCCCCTCACTATCACCCACACAACGCACCCAGCCTGACCCTCACTACCACCCACACACCGCACCCAGCCTGACCCTCCCTACCACCCACAAACCGTCCCAAGCCTGACCCTCACAACCACCCATACACCACCCCCAGCCTGACACTCACTACCACCCACACACCGCACCCAGCCTGACCCTCACTAACACCCACACACCGCACCCAGCCTGCCCCTCACTACCACCCACACACCGCCCCCAGCCTGACCCTCACTGCCACCCACACACTGCCCCCAGCCTGACCCACACTACCACCCACCAACTGCCCCCAGCCTGACCCTCACTACCAGCCACACACCGCACCCAGCCTGACCCTCACTCGCACCCACACACCGCCCCCAGCCTGACCCTCACTACCACCCACACACCGCCTCCAGCCTGACCCACACTACCACCCACCCACTGCCCCCAGCCTGACCCTCACTGCCAGCCACACACCGCCACCAGCCTGACCCACACTACCACCCACACACCGCCGCCAGCCTGACCCTCACTGCCTTCCACTCACCGCCCCCAGCCTGACCCTCACTACCACCCACTCATCGCCCCCAGCCTGACCCTCACTACCACCCACACACCGCACCCAGCCTGACCCTCACTGCCGTCCACACACCGCCCCCAGCCTGACCCTCACTGTCACCCACACACCGCATCCAGCCTGACCCTCACTACCACCCACACACCGCACCCAGTCTGACCCTCACTACCACCCACACACCGCACCCAGCCTGACCCTCACTACCACCCACACAACGCCCCCAGCCTGACGCTCACTACCATCCACCCACTGCCCCCAGCCTGACCCTCACTACCACCCACACACCACCCCCCGCCTGACCCTCACTACCACCCACACACCGCACCCAGCCTGACCCTCACTACCACCCACACACCGCACCCAGCCTGACCCTCACTACGACCCACACACCGCACCCAGCCTGATCCTCACTGCCGTCCACACACCGCCCCCAGCCTGACCCTCACTGTCACCCACACACCGCACCCAGCCTGACCCTCACTACCACCCACACACCGACCTCAGCCTGACCCTCACTACCATCCACACACCGCCCCTAGCCTGACCCTCACTACCACCCACACACCGCACCCAGCCTGACCCTCACTACCACCCACACACCGCACCCAGCCTGACCCTCACTACCACCCACACACCGACCTCAGCCTGACCCTCACTACCATCCACACACCGCCCCTAGCCTGACCCTCACTACCACCCACACACCGCACCCAGCCTGACCCTCACTACCACCCACACACCGCCCCCAGCCTGACCCTCACTACCACCACACACCGACCTCAGCCTGACCCTCAACGCTGCCCACATCCCGGCACCAGCCTGATCCTCACCACCATCCACCCACTGCCCCCAGCCTGACCCACACTGACGTCCAAACACTGCCCCCAGCCTGACCCTCACCTCCATCTAAAACTGCACCCAGCCAGACCCTCACCAACGTACACACTCCACCCCAAGCATATCCCTCACCGTCGTCCACACACCACACCAAACCTAATCTTCACCACCGTCTACACACCGCCCCCAGCCCAACCCTCACCAGAGGACTGGAGGGAGGCAAATGTAGTTCCTCTCTTCAAGAAAGGAATTTGGGAAATTCTGGGCAATTACAGTCAGTCTCACATCTATCGTCTGCAAGGTGTTAGAAAGGATTCTGAGGGATAGGATATATGACCATCTGGAAGAGCATGGTTTGATTAAACACAGTCAGCAGGCTTTGTCAGGGGCAGATCATGCCTCACAAATCTGATTGAGTTCTTTGAGGATGTTACGAGGCAAGTTGATGAGGGTCGAGCGTTGGATGCTGTGTATCTTGACTTCAGTAAGGCATTTGATAAGGTTCCCCATGGTAGGCTCGTTCAGAAGGTCAGGAGGAATGGGATACAGGGAAATTCGGTTTGGATACAGAATTGGCTGGCCAACAGAAGACAGCGAGTGGTAGTGGAAGGAAAATATTCTGCCTGGAAGTCAGTGGTGAGTGATGTTCCACAGGGCTCTGTCCTTGGGCCTCTACTGTTTGTAATTTTTGTTAATGACTTGGATGAGGGGATTGAAGGATGGGTCAGCAAGTATGCAGATGACCTAGAGGTTGGAGGTATCGTTGACAGTACAGAGAGGGATGTTGTAGGCTGCAGCGGGACATTGTCAGGATGCAGAGATGGGCTGAGAGGTGGCAGATGGAGTTCAACCTGGATAAATGCGAGGTGATGCATGTTGGAAGGTCGAACTTGAAAGCTGAGTACAGGATTAAGGATAGGATTCTTGGCAGTGCGGAGGAACAGTAGGATGTTGGTGTGCAGGTACATAGATCCCTTAAAATGGCCACCCAAGAGGACAGGGTTGTTTCGAAAGCATATGGTGTTTTGGCTTTCATTAACAGGGGGATTGAGTTTAAGAACCGTGAGATCTTGTTGCAGCTCTATAAAACTTTGGTTAGACCGCACTTGGAAAACTGGGTTCAGTTCTGGTCACCCTGTTATAGGAAAGGTGTGGATGCTTTGGAGAGGGTTCAGAGGAGGTTTACCAGGATGCTGCCTGGACTGGAGGGCTTATCTTACGAAGAGAGGTTGACTGAGCTCGGAGTTTTTTTCAGTGGAGAAAAAGAGGAGGAGAGGGGACCTAATTGAGGTATACAAGATAATGAGAGGCATAGATAGAGTTGATAGCCAGAGACTTTTTCCCAGGGCAGAAATGTCTAACACGAGGGGTCATAGTTTTAAGCTGGTTGGAGGAAAGTATAGAGGGGATGTCAGAGGCGGGTTCTTTACACAGAGAGTTGACAGAGCATGGAATGCGTTGCCAGCAGCAGTTGTGGAAGCGAGGTCATTGGGGATATTTAAGAGACTGCAGGACATGCATATGGTCACAGAATTTGAGGGTTTGTACGTTACGTTTACGTTCCATAAGGATCAATGGTTGGCACAACATCGTGGGCTGAAGGGCCTGTTCTGTGCTGTACTGTTCTGTGTTCTATGAAGTGTATCTGTACCTTTCGACCCTCTGCACCCTGTACTGACAGGTAGGGCTCCCTCAATACCTTAGAAACCATCCCCCAGTATGTTTATCCCCAAAACACCTCGTAAACCTGTTTGTCAACTTTCAGCAGAAGCAGCCTCAGGGCATTGAGCACAGACTGAATGACTCAGTGACGCTTGCATCAGGTCAGATCAAATTCTCAAGCAAAGAGATTGCTGGGGATATTCAGTAGCAACGGTGAGGAGAGAGAGGAACAATTCACATTTCAAGGGACCCTTCCTCAAATCGGTCTGTTCTGAAGGAACTTTCCCGCAGAAATCACTGGATTGAAAGGTAAACTCTGTCTGTCTCTTTCTCCCTCTCCCTTCAGAGATGCTGCCGGACATGCTTAGCTTCTTCAGCAATCTCTGTATTGATGTTTCAGGTCTCCAGCGGGTCCGTACAGATTGGTTTTAGTGTTGAATTGTCAAGCTTGCTCTGTTCAAGGTATTGATGAAGGGCTTATTCTCGAAACGTCGAATTCTCTATTCCTGAGATGCTGCCTGGCCTGCTGTGCTTTGACCAGCAACACATTTGCAGCTCAAGGGATTGAATCCCTCGGCTGCAAAGCGGGGTCAGTTACCTCAGCTAACAGGTTTGTGATGCCAACACTGTTGGCTCAATCTCTATCATGTCTGAAATTACCATGAAGGCCCCTGATTCTCAACCTCGCCCCTCAACTGAGGTGTGTGACTCTCTGACAGGACAGCAGCTCTCGGGTCCTCCTGGTCTATACTAACTTCCCAACTTTAAAAAGGTACTCCAGTAAGAGAGCTCTTTACATGGTTCAGGTCAAAATCCCTCCCTGACATCACTGTGGGACACCCAAGTACTGCAGTAAGGAGAGTACAGCTCACCCCCACCTTCCATGTAACTATCAGAGGGTGTGGGAATCACATGCAAGCCCCATTTGAAAATAAGTTGATTACAGGGTGACGGTGGATGGTCACTAAGACTGTTTCTGTCCCTGTGCTGCAATCAGCATAACGATGAAGCAAAGGGTGGGTTGAAGATGACAATGATAGCCTTTCGTAGGTTGGTGTTTATTGGAGTTTGTATCGACAGTATGAATGTTTGAGCACTTATTCAAGGGCATGCAGGTAGCTGCCAGAGGAAGTGATGGGGGCTGGTACAATTGTGACAATTGAAAGCCATCAGGATGAGTATGTGAATAGGAAGGGTTTAGAGGGATATCAGCCAAGTGCTAGCAAAGGGAATGAAATGAGATGAGAATATCTGGTTGGTATGGTCGCGTTGTATAGGAGGGTCTGTTTCCAAGCTGTGCACCTCTGTGACTCTGTGCCTCTGAATAGTCTATTACAGAGAGTTTCAGACAGGGCTTGGTTTCTGTGTCTCGCTCATACTTCCTCAGAATCTGCAAACCCTATGTCTCCACATTACCACAAGACTCCATGAAATAGAAAAAAAGATGGTCAGTGCTGAGGGAGTGCTGCACTGTCAGAGGGTCAGTACTGAGGGGGTGCAGCACTGTCAGAGAGTCAGTACTGAGGGAGTGCTGCATTGCCAGAGGGTCAGTACTGTGGGAGTGCTGCATTGCCAGAGGGTCAGTACTGAGGGAGTGCTGCACAGTCAGAGGGTCAGTACTGAAGGAGTGTTGCACTGTCAGTGAGTCAGTACTGAGGGAGTGCAGCACTGTCAGAGGGTCAGTACTGAGGGAATGGTGCACTATCAGACGATCAGTGTGGAGGGAGTGCAGCATTGTCAGAGGGTCAGTACTGAAGTAGTGCTGCGCTGTCAGAGGGTCAGTACTGAGGGAGTGCCGCGCAGTCTGAGGGTCAGTACTGAGGGAGTGCTGCATTGCCAGAGGGTCAGTACTGAGGGATCACCGCACTGTCGGACAGTCAGTACTGAGGGAGTGCAGCATTGTCAGAGGGTCAGTACTGAGGGAGTGCTGCGCTGTCAGAGGGTCAGTACTGAGGGAGTGCCGCGCAGTCTGAGGGTCAGTACTGAGGGAGTGCTGCACTGTCAGAGGGTCAGTACTGAGGGAGTGCAGCATTGTCAGAGGGTCAGTACTGAGGGAGTGCTGCACTGTCAAATGGTCAGTACTGAGGGAGTGCTGCACTGTCAGAGGGTCAGTACTGAGGGATCACCGTACTGTCGGACAGTCAGAAGTGAGGGACTGCTTCATTACTAGAAGGCCATTTCTGAAGAGTACTACACAGTCAAAGGGTCAGCACTGAGGGAGCACCACACTGTCAGAGGTTCAGTCCAGAGGGAATGCGGCACTGTCTGAGGCTCTGTACTCTGAGAGCATTGCACCATCAGAGGGTCAGTACTGAGGGAGTGCTGCACTGTCAGAGGGTCAGCACTGAGGGTGTGCTGCACTGTCAGAGGGTCAGTACTGAGGGAGTGCTGCACTGTCAGAGGGTCAGCACTGAGGGAGTGTTGCACTGTCAGAGGGTCAGCACTGAGGGAGTGTTGCACTATCAAAAGGTCAGTACTGAGGGAGCGCTACACAGTGAGAGTGTCAGTTCTGAGTGAGTGATAATTCAGAGTGTCAGTATAGAGAGAGAGCAGCACTGTCAGAGGGTCAGTACAGAGAGAGAGCAGCACTGTCAGAGGGTCAGTTGTGAGGGAGTGCTGCACTGTCAGAGGGTCAGTACTGAGGGAGTGCTGCACAGTCAGAGGGTCAGGACTGAGGGAGTGCTGCACTGTCAGAGAGTGAGCACTGAGGGAGTGCTGCACTGTCAGAGGGTCAGTACTGAGGGAGTGCTGCACTGTCAGAGGGTCAGTACTGAGGGATTGCAGCACTGTCGGAGGGTCAGGAGTGTGGGAGTGCTGCACTGTCAGAGGGTCACTACTGACGGAGTGCTGTACTGTCAGAGTGTCAGTTCTGATGGAGTGCTACATTGTCAATGGTTCAGTTCCGATTGAGAGCTGCACTGTCAGAGGTTTTGTGCAGAGATTGGGCCACACTGTCCGAGGGTCAGTACAGGGTCACTTCCACACTGTCAGAGAGTCAGCACAGAGGGAGTGCATCACTATAAGAGGATCAGCGTGGTGGGAGTGCAGCATTGTCAGAGGATCAGTGTGGAGGGAGTGCAGCATTGTCAGAGGGTCAGTGTTGTGGAGTGCAGCATTATCAGAGGATCAGTGTGGAGAGAGTGCAGCATTGTCAGAGGGTCTGTGTGTGGGAGTGCAGCATTGTCAGAGGATCAGTGTGGAGAGAGTGCAGCATTTTCAGAGAATCAGTGTGGAGGGTGTGCAGCATTGTCAGAGGGTCAGTGTGGAGGGTGTGCAGCATTGTCAGAGGGTCAGTGTTGTGGAGTGCAGCATTATCAGAGGATCAGTGTGGGGGAGTGCAGCATTGTCAGAGGGTCAGTGTGGAGGGAATGCAGCATTGTCAGAGGGTCAGTGTGGAGGGAATGCAGCATTGTCAGAGGATCAGTGTGGAGGGAGTGCAGCATTGTAAGAGGATCAGTGTGGAGGGTGTGCAGCATTGCCAGAGGATCAGTGTGGAGGGTGTGCAACATTGTCAGAGGGTCAGTGTGGGGGAATGCAGCATTGTCAGAGGGTCAGTGTGGAGGGAGTGCAGCATTGTCAGAGGGTCAGTGTTGTGGAGTGCAGCATTATCAGAGGATCAGTGGGGAGGGAGTGCAGCATTGTCAGAGGGTCTGTGTGTGGGAGTGCAGCATTGTCAGAGGATCAATGTGGAGAGAGTGCAGCATTTTCAGAGAATCAGTGTGGAGGGAATGCACCATTGTCAGAGGGTCAGTGTGGAGGGAGTGCAGCATTGTCAGAGGATCAGTGTGGAGGGAGTGCAGCATTGTCAGAGGATAAGTGTGGAGGGTCTGCAGCATTGTCAGAGGATCAGTGTGGAGGGTGTGCAGCATTGTTAGAGGGTCAGTGTGGGGGAGTGCAGCATTGTCAGAGGGTCAGTGTGGAGGGAATGCAGCATTGTCAGAGGGTCAGTGTGGAGTGAGTGCAGCATTGTCAGAGGATCAGTGTGGAGGGTGTGCAGAATTGTCAGAGGATCAGTGTGGAGGGTGTGCAGCATTGTCAGATGGTCAGTGTGGAGGGAGTGCAGCATTGTCAGAGGGTCAGTGTGGAGGGAGTGCAGCAATGTCAGAGGATCAGTGTGGAGGGAGTGCTGCATTGTCAGAGTGTCTGTGTGGAGGGAGTGACGCATTATCAGAGAGTCAGGACGGGGGAATTGCTATGCAGTGAGAGAGTCAGCAATGATGAAGTGCACACTCTCTGCGGGTCATTGCTAATGGATGGCCATGCTGTCAGAGTGTTGCACTGTGACAGGGTTACTACTGAGGGATCGCTGCACTGTGAAAGGGTTGGAACTGAGGGATCACCACACACTGACGGGGTTATTACTGCGGGATCAGCGCGCTGTGAGAGGGTCAGTACTGATGGAGCGCCACACTATGTGTCCGACAGTCAGTACTGAGTGATTGCTGCATTGCCAGAGGGTCAGTACTGAGGGAGTGCTGCACAGTCAGAGGGTCAGGACTGGGGAGTGCTGCACTGTCAGAGAGTGAGCACTGAGAGAGTGCTGCACTGTCAGAGGGTCAGTACTGAGGGAGTGCTGCACTGTCAGAGGGTCAGTACTGAGGGAGTGCTGCACTGTCAGAGGGTCAGTACTGAGGGATTGCAGCACTGTCAGAGGGTCAGGAGTGCGGGAGTGCTGCACTGTCAGAGGGTCAATACTGACGGAGTGCTGCACTGTCAATGAGACAGTACTGAGGGAGTGCTGCACTGTCAGAGTGTCAGTTCTGATGTGGTGCTGCACTGTCAGAGGGTCAGTACTGAGGAAGTGCTGCACTGTCAATGGGTCAGTTCTGATGGAGAGCTGCACTGTCAGAGGTTCTGTCCTGAGATTGGGCAGCATGGTCAGAGGGTCAGTGTGGAGGGAGTGCAACATTGTCAGAGGGTCAGTGTGGAGGGAGTGCAGCATTGTCAGAGGGTCAGTACTGATGGAGTGCAGCACTGTCAGATGGTCAGTACTGAGGGAGTGATGCACTGTCAGATGGTCTGTATTGAGGGAATGCTGCACTGTAAGAGGTTCAGTACTGAGGGAGTGCTGCACTGTCAGAGTGTCAGTATGAGGGAATGCTGCAATGTCAGACGGTCAGTTCCGAGGGAGTGCTGCACTGTCAGAAGTTCAGTACTGAGGGAGTGCTGCACTGTCTGAGGGTCAATACTGAGGGGGTGCTGCGCTGTCAGAGGGTCAGGAGTGCGGGAGTGCTGCACTGTCAGAGGGTCAATACTGACGGAGTGCTGCACTGTCAATGAGACAGTACTGAGGGAGTGCTGCACTGTCAGAGTGTCAGTTCTGATGTGGTGCTGCACTGTCAGAGGGTCAGTACTGAGGAAGTGCTGCACTGTCAATGGGTCAGTTCTGATGGAGAGCTGCACTGTCAGAGGTTCTGTCCTGAGATTGGGCAGCATGGTCAGAGGGTCAGTGTGGAGGGAGTGCAACATTGTCAGAGGGTCAGTGTGGAGGGAGTGCAGCATTGCCAGAGGATCAGTGTGGAGGGAATGCAGCATTGTCAGAGGGTCAGTGTGTGGGAGTGCAGCATTTTCAGAGGATCAGTGTGGAGGGTGTGCGGCATTGTCAGAGGATCAATGTGGAGGGTGTGCAGCATTGTCAGAGGGTCAGTGTGGGGGAGTGCAGCATTGTCAGAGGGTCAGTGTGGAGGGAATGCAGCATTGTCAGAGGGTCAGTGTGGAGGGAATGCAGCATTGTCAGAGGATCAGTGTGGAGGGAGTGCAGCATTGTCAGAGGATCAGTGTGGAGGGTGTGCAGCATTGCCAGAGGATCAGTGTGGGGGGTGTGGAACATTGTCAGAGGGTCAGTGTGGGGGAATGCAGCATTGTCAGAGGATCAGTGTGGAGTGAGTGCAGCATTGTCAGAGGATCAGTGTGGAGCGAGTGCAGCATTGTCAGAGGATCAGTGTGGAGTTTGTGCAGCATTGTCAGAGGATCAGTGTGGAGGGTGTGCAGCATTGTCAGAGGGTCAGTGTGGAGGGAGTGCAGCATTGTCAGAGGGTCAGTGTGGAGGGAATGCAGCATTGTCAGATGGTCAGTGTGGAGGGAGTGCAGCTTTGTCAGAAGGTCAGTGTGGAGGGAGTTAAGCTTTGTCGGAAGATCTGTGTGCAGGGAGGGCAGCATTGTCAGAGGATCAGTGTGGAGGGTGTGCAGCATTGTCAGAGGATCAGTGTGGAGGATGTGCAGCATTGTCAGAGGGTCAGTGTGGAGGGAGTGCAGCATTGTCAGAGGGTCAGTGTGGACGAATGCAGCATTGTCAGATGGTCAGTGTGGAGGGAGTGCAGCATTGTCAGAGGGTCAGTGTGGAGGGAGTGCTGCTTTGTCGGAGGATCAGTGTGGAGGGAGTGCAGCATTGTCAGAGGGTCAGTGTGGAGGGAATGCAGAATTGTCAGAGTGTCAGTGTGGAGGGAGTGCTGCATTGTCAGAGGGTCTGTGTGGAGGGAGTGCAGCATTGTCAGAGAGTCAGGAGAGGGGGATTGCTATGCAGTGAGAGAATCAGCAATGATGAAGTGCACACTCTCTGCGGGTCAGTGCTAATGGATGGCCATGCTGTCAGAGTGTCGCAATGTGAGAGGGTTACTACTGAGGGAGCGCGGCACTGTGAAAGGGTTAGAAATGAGGGCTCACCACACACTGACGGGGTTACTGCTGAGGGATCAGCGCGCTGTGAGAGGGTCAGTACTGATGGAGCACCACACTATGTGTCCGACAGTCAGTACTGAGTGATTGCTGCATTGCCAGAGGGTCATTACTGAGAGAGTGATGGACTGTCAAAGGGTCATTACTTAGGGAGCGCGACTTGGTCAGTGTGTCCTTTCTGAGGGTGTTGTTTCAGAGGGTCATTGCAGAGGTAGTGCTGCACAGTCAGAGAGTCAGTACTGAGGGAGTGCTGCACTGTCAGAGAGTCAGTACTGATGGAGTGCTGCACTGTGAGAGGGTCAGTACTGAGGGAGTGCTGCACTGTGAGAGGGTCAGTACTGAGGGAGTGCTGAACTGTGAGAGGGTCAGTACTGAGGGAGAGCTGCACTGTCAGAGGGTCAGTACTGAGGGAGAGCTGCAGTGTCAGAGGATCAGTACTGAGGGAGTGCAGAATTGTCAGATGGTCAGTACTGAGGGAGTGCTGCGCTGTCAGAGGGTCAGTACTGAGGGAGTGCCGCGCTGTCAGACGGTCAGTACAGAGGGAATGCTGCACTGTCAGAGTGTCAGTACTGAGGGAGTGCTGCACTGTCAGAGGGTCAGTGCTGAGTGAGTGCTGCACTGTCAGACGGTCAGTACTGAGGGACTGCTGCACTGTGAGAGGGTCAGTACTGAGGGAGTGCAGCACTTCCAGAGGTTCAGTACTGAGGGAGTGCTGCACTGTCAATGAGACAGTACTGAGGGAGTGCTGCACTGTCAGAGTGTCAGTTCTGATGTGGTGCTGCACTGTCAGAGGGTCAGTACTGAGGAAGTGCTGCACTGTCAATGGGTCAGTTCTGATGGAGAGCTGCACTGTCAGAGGTTCTGTCCTGAGATTGGGCCACACGATCGGAGGGTCAGTACAGGGTCACTTCAAGACTGTCAAAATGTTTATACAGAGGGAGTGCATCACTATCAGAGGATCAGCGTGGTGGGAGTGCAGCATTGTCAGAGTATCAGTGTGGAGGGAGTGCAGCATTGTCAGAGGGTCAGTGTATTGGAGTGCAGCACTGTCAGAGGGTCAGTGTGGAGGGAATGCAGCATTGTCAGAGGGTCAGTGTGTGGGAGTGCAGCATTTTCAGAGGATCAGTGTGGAGGGTGTGCAGCATTGTCAGAGGATCAGTGTGGAGGGTGTGCAGCATTGTCAGAGGGTCAATGTGGAGGGAATGCAGCATTTTCAGATGGTCATTGTGGAGGGAGTGCAGCATTGTCAGAGGATCAGTGTGGAGGGTGTGCAGCATTGTCAGACGGTCAGTGTGGAGGGAGTGCAGCATTGTCAGAGGGTCAGTGTGGAGGGTGTGCAGCATTGTCAGAGGATCAGTGTGGAGCGAGTGCAGCATTGTCAGAGTGTCAATGTGGAAGGAATGCAGCATTGTCGGAATGTCAGTCTGGAGGGAGGGCAACATTGTCAGAGGGTCAGTGTGGAGGGAGTGCAGCATTTTCAGAGGGTCAGTGTGGAGGGAGTGCAGCATTGTCAGAGGGTCAGTGTGGAGGGAGTGCAGCATTGTCAGAGGATCAGAGTGGAGGAACTGCAGCATTGTCAGAGGATCAGTGTGGAGGGAGTGCAGCATTGTCAGAGGGTCAGTGTGGAGGGAATGCAGCATTGTCAGAGGTTCAGTGTGGGGCGAGGTCAGCTTTGTCGGAGGATCAGTGTGGAGGGAGTGCAGCATTGTCCGAGGATAAGTGTGGAGGGAGTGCAGCATTGTCAGGGGTTCACTACTGAGAGAGTGCTACACTGTCAGAGGATCAGTACTGAGTGAGTGCTGCACTGTCTGAGGGTCAGTACTGACGGAGAGCTGCACTGTCAGAGGATCAGTGTGGAGGGAGTGCAGCATTGTCAGAGGGGCAGTACTGAGGGAGTGCTGCGCTATCAGAGGGTCAGCACTGAGGGAGTGCCGCGCTGTCAGAGTGTCAGTACTGAGGGAGTGCTGCACTGTCTGAGGGTCAGTACTGAGGGAGAGCTGCACTGTCAGAGGATCAGTGTGGAGGGAGTGCAGCACTGTCAGATTGTCAGTACTGAGGGAGTGCTGCACTGTCAGAGGGTCTGTATTGAGGGAATGCTGCACTGTAAGAGGTTCAGTACTGAGGGAGTGTTGCACTGTCAGAGGGTCAGTACTGAGGGAGTGCTGCACTGTCAGACCGTCAGTTCTGAGGGAGTGCTGCACTGTCAGAGGTTCAGTACTGAGGGAGTGCTGCACTGTCTGAGGGTCAGTACTGAGGGAGAGCTGCACTGTCAGAGGATCAGTGTGGAGGGAGTGCAGCATTGTCAGAGGGTCAGTACTGATGGAGTGCAGCACTGTCAGATGGTCAGTACTGAGGGAGTGATGCACTGTCAGATGGTCTGTATTGAGGGAATGCTGCACTGTAAGAGGTTCAGTACTGAGGGAGTGCTGCACTGTCAGAGTGTCAGTATGAGGGAATGCTGCAATGTCAGACGGTCAGTTCCGAGGGAGTGCTGCACTGTCAGAAGTTCAGTACTGAGGGAGTGCTGCACTGTCTGAGGGTCAATACTGAGGGGGTGCTGCGCTGTCAGAGGTTCAGCACTGAGGTAGTGCCGCGCTGTCAGCCGGTCGGTACTGAGGGAGTGCTGTACTGTCAGGGGGTCAGTAATTAGGGAATGCAGCACTGTCAGATCGTCAGTACTGAGGGAGTGCTGCACTGTCAGAGGGTCAGTATTGAGGGAATTCTGCACTGTCAGAGGGTCAGTACTGAGGGAATGCTGCACTGTCAGATGGTCAGTCCTGAGTGAGTTCTGCACTGTCAGAGGGTCAGTACTGAGGGAGTGCAGCACAGTCAGAGGGTCAGTACTGAGGGAGTACTGCACTGTCAGAGGATCAGTTCTGAGGGAGTGCCGCACTGTCAGAGGGTCAGTACAGATGGAGTGCTGCACTGTCAGAGGATCAATACTGAGGGAGTGCCGCGCAGTCAGAGTGTCAGTACTGAGGGAGTGCTGCGCAGTCTGAGTGTCAGTACAGAGAGAGTGCTACACTGTCTGAGTTTCAGTACTGAGGGAGTGCTGCACTGTCTGAGGGTCAGTACTGAGGGAGAGCTGCACTGTCAGAGGATCAGTGTGGAGGGAGTGCAGCTTTGTCAGAGGGTCAGTACTGAGGGAGTGCTGCACTGTCAGAGGGTCAGTACTGAAGGAGAGCTGCACTGTCAGTGGGTCAGTACTGAGGGAGAGTACACTGTCAGAGGATCAGTGTGGAGGGAGTGCAGCATTGTCAGAGGGTCAGAACTGAGGGAGTGCTGCGCTGACAGTTGGTCAGTACTGAGGGAGTGCTGCACTGTCAGAGGGTCAGTACTGAGGGAGTGCAGCACTGTCAGATGGTCAGTACTGATGGAGTGCTGCACTGTCAGAGGGTCACTGCTGAGGTAGTGCAGCACGGTCAGAGGGTCAGTATTGATGGAATGCTGCACTGTCAGAGGGTCAGTACTGAGGGAATGCTGCACTGTCATACGGTCAGTCCTGAGGGAGTGCTGCACTGTCAGAGGGTCAGTACTGAGGGAGTGCAGCACAGTCAGAGGGTCAGTACTGAGGGAGAAATGCACTGTCAGAGGGTCAGTACTGAGGGAGTACTGCACTGTCAGAGGATCAGTTCTGAGGGAGGGCCGCACTGTCAGAGGGTCAGTACAGATGGAGTGTTGCACTGTCAGTGAGTCAGTACTGAGGGGGTGCTGCACTGTCAGAGGATCAGTGTGGAGGCAGTGCAGCATTGTCAGAGGGTCAGTACTGAGGCAGCGGCGCACTATCCGAGTGTCAGTACTGAGGGAGTGCTGCACTGTCAGAGGGTCAGTACTGAGGGATTGCTGCGCTGTCAGAGGGTCAGTACTGAGTGAGCTCCCCACTGTAAGAGTTTCTGTCTAGACGGCAAGCCACGCTATCAGTGGATCAGCACTGAGAGAGCACTGCAGCATCAGCGGGTCAGTACTGAGGTCGTGCCTCATTGTCAGAGGGTCAGAACTGAGGGAGTGCTGCGCTGACAGTGGGTCAGTACTGAGGGAGTGCTGCTCTGTCAGAGGGTCAGTACTGAGAGAGTGCTGCACTGTCAGAGGATCAGTACTGAGGGAGTGCTGCACTGTCAGAGGTTCAGTACCGAGGGAGTGCTGCACTGTCAGAGGGTCAGTACTGAGGGAGTGCTGTTCTGTCAGAGTGTCAGCTCTGATGGAGTGCTACACTGTCAATGGGTCAGTTCTGATGGAGAGCTGCACTGTCAGAGGTTTTGTCCTGAGATTGGGCCACACTGTCGGAGGGTCAGTAGAGGGTCACTTCCACACTGTCAGAGAGTCAGTACTGTTGTAAGTGAATTCTGTCTCGGTATTCTAAATCTCCGGAGAATAGTCCCTGACACTCGGCTAACTACTCTGCACTAGGGCTATGGTTCAGATCAACCGAGGTCTGCCTCCACACTCTGCCGACTGCGGACTGTACTTTAACCCTTGACTTCAAGGGAGACTGTCTACAAGGTCCCGTCCTAGGAGGCGAACTCCAAGCTGTCAGCACCAGACCTCATCCCCTCCGGCTACCGCTTTTCCCGTGGCAAATCGAAATGCTGCGAGACACACAAATGAGCAACGGATGTTTATTTCAAACTTGTAAGTTTGGGCGGCTTCCAAAAAATAAAGCTTCGGAAAATCGCGCCGGAAGATTTTACAGCACTGATATTTATACATTATTTTTACATGTAAAAACATTAATGACAATTCCATTGGTTAAAACATTTCACGCTTTTCTCTGCCAATTCTTTGACTTATATTGTTTTTAACAATTCCATTGGTCAAAACCTTTCACACTTCTCTCTGCCAACGCTTTGATTATCTGTATGTTTCTAATATTCTGAGAGCTACTATTGTATCATGGCCACCTGTTTCTTAAACATTACATTATTTTTCTCTATCCCAGGCCTTGGTTATCTGTATGTGTTTAATATTTTAAGAGCTTCTATTGTATTATTGCCAAGGTTCCCTAGCTTCATAGCAGCCTAGTTTTAATTAACAGCTTACGTCAGTTTCATTCAAGGTTACAAACCGTCATGTTTTTGACATAACAGTTTCTCCCTGTTTCCAGGCTCACTTACATTCAGTCTCACAGTTCGCCCTCACTTATTAACCCTTAGTTACACTGCAGAAATTACATCACCCATATCAGTACAGAGGGAGTGCATCACTATCAGAGGATCAGTGTGGTAGGAGTGCAGCATTGTCAGAGGGTCATGATTGTGGGAGTGCAGCATTGTCAGAGGGTCAGTGTGGAGGGAATGCAGCATTGTCAGAGGGTCAGTGTGGTGGGAGTGCAGCATTGTCAGAGGGTCAGTGTGGTGGGAGTGCAGCATTGTCAGAGGGTCAGTGTGGAGGGAGTGCAGCATTATCAGGGGTTCAGTATGGGGGGAGTGCAGCATTGTCAGAGGGTCAGTGTGGAGGGAGTGCAGCATTGTCAGAGGGTCTGTGGAGGGAGTGCAGCATGGACAGAGGATCAGTGTGGAGGGAGTGCAGCATTGTCAGAGAGTCAGGATGGGGGGACTGCTATGCAGTGAGAGAGTCAGCAATGATGAAGTGCACACTCTCTGCTGGTCAGTGCTAATGGGTGGCCATGCTGTCAGAGTGTCGCACTGTGAGAGGGTTACTACTGTGGGAGCGCTGCACTGTGAAAGGGTTAGAACTGAGGGAGCACCGCACACTGAGGGGTTTAGTACTGAGGGATCACCGCGCTGTGAGAGGGTCAGTACTGATGGATCGCCACACTATGTGTCGGACAGTGAGTACTGAGTGATTGCTGCATTGCCAGAGGGTCAGTACTGAGAGAGTGATGGACTGTCAAAGGGTCATTACTTAGGGAGCGCTACTTGGTCAGTGTGTCGGTTCTGAGGGTGTTGTTTCAGAGGGTCATTACAGAGGGAGTGCTGCACTGTCAGAGAGTCAGTACTGAGGGAGTGCTGAACTGTCAGAGAGTCAGTACTGAGGGAGTGCTGAACTGTGAGAGGGTCAGTACTGAGGGAGTGCTGCACTGTGAGAGGGTCAGTACTGAGGGAGTGCTGAACTGTGAGAGGGTCAGTACTGAGGGAGTGCTGCACTGTCAGAGGGTCAGTACTGAGGGAGTGCTGCACTGTCAGAGGGTCAGTACTGAGGGAGATCTGCACTGTCAGAGAATCAGCGTGGAGGGAGTGCTGCATTGTCAGAGTGTCAGTGTGGAGGGCGTGCTGCACTGTCAGAGGGTCATTTCAGAGAGAGTGCTACACTATCAGAGGGTCAGTACTGAGGGATAGCTGCACTGTCAGAGGGTCAGTACAGAGACAGTGCTACACTGTCAGAGGTTCAGTACTGACGGAGTGCTGCACTGTCAGAAGGTCAGTACTGAGGGAGAGCTGCACTGTCAGAGGATCAGGGTGGAGGGAGTGCAGCATTGTCAGAGGGTCAGTACTGAGGGAGTGCTGCACTGTCACAGGGTCAGTACTGAGGGAGTGCAGCACTGCCAGATGGTCAGTACTGAGGGAGTGCTGCACTGTCAGAGAGTCAGTGCTGAGGGAGTGCTGCACTGTCAGAGGGTCACTGATGAGGGTGTGCAGCACTGTCAGAGCGTCAGTATTGAGGGAATGCTGCACTCTAAGAGGATCAGTACTGAGGGAATGCTGCACTGTCAGATGGTCATTTCTGAGGGAGTGCTGCACTGTCAGAGTTTCAGTACTGAGGGAGTGCTGCACTGTCAGAGGGTCAGTACTGAGGGAATGCTGCACTGTCAGACGGTCAGTTCTGAGGGAGTGCTGCACTGTCAGAGGGTCAGTACTGAGGGAGAGCTGCAATGACAGAGGGTCAGTACTGAGGGAGTGCTGCAGTGTCAGAGCATCAGTATTGAGAGAATGCTGCACTTTAAGAGGATCAGTACTGCGGGAGTGCTGCACTGTCAGAGGTTCAGAGTGGAGGGAGTGCAGCATTGTCAGAGGGTCAGTACCGAGGGAGAGCTGCACTGTCAGTGGATCAGTGTGGAGGGAGTGCAGCATTGTCAGAGGGTTAGTGCTGAGGGAGTGCTGCACTGTCAGAGGGTCAGTACTGAGGGAATGCTGCACTGTCAGAGGGTCAGTACTGAAGGAATGCTGCACTGTCAGACTCTCAGTTCTGAGGGAGTACTGCACTGTCAGAGGGTCAGTACTGAGGGAGAGCTGCACTGTCAGATGGTCAGTACTGAGGGAGTGCTGCACTGTCAGAGGGTCAGTACTGAGCGAGCGTTGCACTGTCAGAGGGTCATTGCTGAGGGAGTGCTGCACTGTCAGAGGGTCAGTACTGACGGAGTGCTGCACTGTCAGAGTGTCAGTACTGAGGGAGTGCTGCATTGTCAGAGTGTCACTGCTGATGGAGTGCAGCACTGTCAGATGGTCAGTATTGAGGGAATGCTGCACTGTCAGATGGTCAGTACTGAGGGAGTGCTGCACTCAGAGGGTCAGTACTGAGGGAGTGCTGCACTGTCAGAGGGTCAGTACTGAGGGAGTGCTGCACTGTCAGAGGGTCATTATTAAGGGAGTGCTGCACTGTCAGAGGGTCAGTACTGAGGGAGTGCTGCACTGTCAGAGGGTCAGTACTGAGGGAGTGCTGCACTGTCAGAGTGTCATTATTAAGGGAGTGCTGCACTGTCAGAGGGTCAGTACTGAGAGAGTGCTGCACTGTCAGAGGGTCATTACTAAGGGAGTGCAGCACTGTCAGCGCATCAGGCTGGGGGATACCTGCATTGTAAGAGAGTCAGTACTGAGTGAGTGCCACACTGTCAGATGCCCTGAATGGCCTAATTTCTGCTCCCATGCCTTGTGGTCTACGAGGAATATCGGGAATTGTTCAGTACATTTCTGCTTCTGCGTCCTACAGACCCTGCTCAGCAATGATTCCCGTGTCCAGATCCCAGAGACTGTGTTCAAACAGACCGTCTTCATTTGGTTTTTGAACTTGAAGAGGTTACATCCTCTTTTCCCAGGGTTGGAGGGTTCGTTTCACGTGACTGACCTGCCAGCTCAAAGGGATATTTTCATGCTGCACGGCTGAGGTTTATTCCTCAGCTTCCGTCTGCTCATCCCAAATGGATCCCACTGCCCCACACTCAGCACAGTCGTGTGTTCCTTATTTCTGAGCTTCCCAATGCTCATCCACTTCCAGAATGACATCCACACTCCTCCAAACCGTATCGCAGGGTAATTGTCTGGGAGAGAGGAACGCTAAGAGGGGAAATAAAAACCTGAAAGTTCCTTACAGTGACATTAAGGGTGAATTGATAATGAGAGAAAGAGTAGGTTGTGGAACACAGTGAGAGTTTGTGCATGGACCCAGAGGGTGTAGTGAATGGATGCATTTTGTCAGTGCTCACTGGGACAGGGTTGATAATAAATCGTGGAGATGCTCTGTGATACAATTAAATGAATTAGCATATATAGAGAGAGAGATGGTTCTGGCTGGAGGAGGACACAACTACACGACGGCTGGAGGAGGACACAACTACACGACGGCTGGAGGAGGAGCGCCTCATCTTCCGCCTGGGAACCCTCCAACCACAAGGTATGAATTCAGATTTCTCCAGCTTCCTCATTTCCCCTCCCCCCACCTTGTCTCAGTCGGTTCCCTTAACTCAGCACCGCCCTCCTAACCTGCAATCCTCTTCCTGACCTCTCCGCCCCCACCCCACTCCGGCCTATCACCCTCACCTTGACCTCCTTCCACCTATCCCACCTCCATCGCCCCTCCCCCTAGTCCCTCCTCCCTACCTTTTATCTCAGCCGGCTTGGCTCTCTCTCTCTTATTCCTGATGAAGGGCTTATGCTCGAAACGTCGAATTCTCTATTCCTGAGATGCTGCCTAACCTGCTGTGCTTTGACCAGCAACACATTTGCAGCTTCTTACAACCCAATAAATCTCCAAAGACGGGGGAAATGTGTCTCAGTTTACCGAATGAGGTGATGGAGGAAGTAGCAGGTACACGAGCAAACATTTCCAAATCCTCTCTGGCCACAGGAGAGTTGTCTGCAGACTGACCATGTGGTACTGTTATTCAAGAGGGAGCATGGGGTATACCAGGCAGCTCCAGGCCGGTCAGGCTAATATCGTGGGTGGGATGTCTGTTGGAAGCAATTTTGGGAGATAGAATTAATCAGCATTTAAAGAGACTGGAGTTCATGAAGAACAGTCAGAATGGTTCTGTTAAGGGGAGGTCAGGTCTGACCAATGGGATTGCACTGTTTAAGGAGGTGACCAGGTGTGTAAATAAGGGCAATACTTTCCTGTCGCCTGCTTGGAGGTCGGTGAGGCTTTTATCAGGATCCATACCGGAAACTGATAGTGAACATAAAAACTCAAGATCCAAGGAATTTGGAGCAGAATGCTGAGTGACAGGAAGCAGGCAGTGACGGCCCAATGAGAAATCTCTGTCCGTTCATGTCTCACTGTTGGGGTCTTGCTGATGTGGCTGATAGAAAAGATGTAGGTTTGAATGGTGGATGGTTAATCATTGGGTTCATGAATGATGCGAAGATTGTTTGGGTGATAAATACTGAGGAGGATAGCCTTAGGTTACAGAAGGATGGAGATGGCCTTGTCAGATGGACTGATCAGTGACAACGGGTGAGGTGCCTGAAGACTGGAGGGTGGTTAATGATGGGCCATTATTGAAGTAAGGCTGCAAGGTACAGCCATTGTACTATGGAGCTGTGAGCCTGATGGCAGTGGTGGGTCAGCTGTTGGAGGGCATTCTGAGAGACAACTTACATACATTTGGAAAAGCAAGAATTGATTAGGGATGGTCAGCTTGGCTTTGTTTGTGGAAATCATGTGTCCAACTGTTTTAATGTACAGCAAGATCCCAGTCCCAGAATTACAGAATTCTGTGTCCGGATGACTCTCTGTATGGAGTTTACACATTCTCTCTCTATCTGTGTGCGTTTACACCGGGTGCTCCACTTTCCTCCCACAGCCTAAAGATGCCATGGGAAATGCAGCATTACAGGGATACAGTAGAGGATGTGAGTCTGGGTGGGATGCTGTTCAGACAGTCAGTGTGGGGTCAATGGACAGAATGGCTTGCTTCTACACTGTAGGAATTCTAAAATTAATCCACAGAGACAAGTCATGTTCTGGGAACCTGGGCACCAATCTTGGACAGGGGTGGATGTCGGTCCTTACAGTCTGAAGGGGTTTGAACACAGTCTGAGGCGGGAGCTGGGCTGAGCCCTGAAGTGTTGAGGATGTGAATGTTTTGTGGAGCTACTGTCTGAGGGGCTTTGGGGGTTAAACACAACAAAGTGGTGCTTTCTTTGATATTGGGGGGGCACTTTCTGAGGTACTGAGGGAGCACTTACTGAGGTATTGAGGGAGCACTTTCTGAGGTACTGAGGGAGCACTTTCTGAGGTATTGAGGGAGCACTTTCTGAGGTACTGAGGGAGCACTTTCTGAGGTACTGAGGGAGCACTATCTGAGGTACTGAGGGAGCACTTTCTGAGGTATTGAGGGAGCACTTTCTGAGGTATTGAGGGAGCACTATCTGAGGTATTGAGGGAGCACTATCTGAGGTATTGAGGGAGCACTGTCTGAGGTATTGAGGGAGCACTGTCTGAGGTATTGAGGGAGTAATATCTGAGTTATTGAGGGAGCACATCCTGAGGTACTGAGGGAGAACTAAGCAAGGTATTGAGGGAGAAAAATCTGAGGTATTGAGCGAACACTTTCTCAGGTACTGAGGGAGTACTATCTGATGTATTGAGGGAGTACTATCTGATGTATTGAGGGAGCACTTTCTGAGGTACTGAGGGAGCACTTTCTGAGGTATTGAGGGAGCACTTTCTGAGGTATTGAGGGAGCACTTTCTGAGGTATTGAGGGAGCACTTTCTGAGGTATTGAGGGAGCACATTCTGAGGTATTGAGGGAGCACATTCTGAGGTATTGAGGGAGCACATTCTGAGGTATTGAGGGAGCACATTCTGAGGTATTGAGGGAGCACATTCTGAGGTATTGAGGGAGCACATTCTGAGGTATTGAGGGAGCACATTCTGAGGTATTGAGGGAGCACTTTCTGAGGTATTGAGGGAGCACATTCTGAGGTATTGAGGGAGCACATTCTGAGGTATTGAGGGAGCACATTCTGAGGTATTGAGGGAGCACTACGTGTGTATTGAGGGAGCATTATCTGAGGTATTGAGGGAGAACTATCTGAGATATTGAGGGAATACTGTCTGAGGTATTGAGGGAGAAATATCTGAGGTATTGAGGGAGAAATATCTGAGGTATTGAGGGAGAAATATCTGAGGTATTGAGGGAGCACTTTCTGAGGTATTGAGGGAGCACTTTCTGAGGTATTGAGGGAGCACTTTCTGAGGTATTGAGGGAGCACTTTCTGAGATATTGAGGGAGAACTTTCTTAGACATGGAGGGAGCACTTTCTGAGGTACTGAGAGAGCACTTACTTAGATATTGGGGGAGAACTTTCTTAGATAGTGAGGGAGCACTTACTGAGGTACTGAGGGAGCACTTACTGAGGTACTGAGGGAGCACTTACAGAGGTACTGAGGGAGCACTTACAGAGGTACTGAGGGAGCACTTACTGAGGTACTGAGGGAGCACTTACTGAGGTACTGAGGGAGCACTTACTGAGGTACTGAGGGAGCACTTACTGAGGTACTGAGGGAGCACTTACTGAGGTACTGAGGGAGCACTTACTGAGGTACTGAGGGAGCACTTACTGAGGTACTGAGGGAGCACTTACTGAGGTACTCAGGGAGCACTTACTGAGGTACTCAGGGAGCACTTACTGAGGTACTCAGGGAGCACTTACTGAGGTACACAGGGAGCACTATCTGAGGTACACAGGGAGCACTATCTGAGGTATTGAGGGAGCACTTTTGGAAGTACTGAGGGAGAACTATTTGAGGTATTGAGGGAGATCTATTTGAGGTATTGAGGGAGCACTTTCTGATGTACTGAGGGAGCACTTTCTGAGGTATTGGGGAGCACTGTCTGAGGTTTAGAGGGAGAACAATCTGAAGTACTGAGGTCGCACTATCTTGTGGTACAGAGTGCAGAGGATAGAAAGGAACAGATGCAATTCCCTGATCATTTCCTCAGGGTCCCCGAGGCACTCTGGTGTTGTAATTTGAAATGGAAGCCACTCCCCATTTCAGAAGATTCAGATCATTTTAAACATTCAATGAAAAATAACAGCAGGATGTGTCTGAAACATGGTTTGGAGGAAAACGTTCATCAATCTATTGTTACTTGTTGCTTGGAGACGTTTTAGAAAAGCAGGCACCTAAACAAACTAATGCTGTCGATGCAAGAGGTGGGGCACAGGAAGATCCAACAAGTCTCTGTAGCTGCTGTCTGTCTCCCTGGAGCAGTCACCATGTGAGATCAGGGTTCAGTCCTCAGAGAGATCATTTCTCCAGCAATACCTCAACCATGTCTTTACAGCCGTGTGTGTGTTTGTGAGAGAGAGAGAGAGAGAGAGAGAGAGACTGCCCGTGTTTGTGTGTGAAAGAGTGGAAGCATGTGTATCTCTGTGTGTCTGTATATGTGTGCGTGAGAGAGAAAGTGCATGTTCATGTGAGTGTGTGTGTGTTTGAGGGGGTGTGTGTCTCTGTGTGCATGTGTGTGAGGGAGAGTGTATCTGTGTGAGAGAGAGAATGTGTCTGTGTGTCTGTGTCTGTGTGTCTATGTCTGTGTATGAGAGTGTGTATGTGTGTGAGAGAGTGTGTGTGCATGTGTGTGTGTGAGTGAGTGTGTCTGTGTGTGAGAGAGTGTGTGTGTGAGAGACTGTGTCTATATGTATTTGAGGGAGCATGTGTCTGCGTGTGTATGTGTGAGAGAGAGAGTGTAACTGTGTGTTTATGTGTGTGTGTGTGTGAGAGAGAGCGTCTGTGTGTGAGAGAGATTGTGTGTCAGTGTATATGTGTGAGAGAGCGAATGTGTGTGTCCATGTGTGTGAGAGAGAGAGTGTGTCTATATGTATTTGAGGGAGCATGTGTCTGCGTGTGTATGTGTGAGAGAGAGAGTGTAACTGTGTGTTTATGTGTGTGTGTGTGTGAGAGAGAGCGTCTGTGTGTGAGAGAGATTGTGTGTCAGTGTATATGTGTGAGAGAGCGAATGTGTGTGTCCATGTGTGTGAGAGAGAGAGTGTGTCTATATGTGTTTGAGGGAGCGTGTGTCTGCGTGCGTATGTGTGTATGAGAGAGAGTAACTGTGCGTTTACGTGTGTGTGTGACAGAGAGCGTCTGAGTGTGTGAGCGAGTGTGTGTCAGTGTGTGTGTGTTTGAGGGATCGTGTGTCTGTGAGTCTGTCTGTGTGTATGTGTGTGAGAGAGAATGTCTGTGTGAGAGAGACAGAGAGTATGTGTGCGTGTGAGAGAGAGTGTCTGTGAGTGTGTGAGAGACAGAGTGTCTGCGTAAGGGTGAGAGGGTGTGTGAGAGAATGGGAGTGTGACTGTGTGAGAGTGTGTGTGTCTGTGTGTGCGTGAGAGAGTGTGTATGTGTGTGTGAGAGTGTGTGTGTGTGTGTGTGTGTGTGTCTGTGTGTGTGTGCATGTAAACTAACCAATCTTATCAGGTGCCCATGAATATAAAACCCAGCTGCTGTTTCAGGTGAATTGGTCCGTGTGTCTCCAAAAACACAAAGGCTGCAAGAGTGAATTAACTGGGGGAAAGAGAGTGCTGTTCATTCCAGTGGGGATTCATCCAGTAAACCTTCCCCACACACTAACATCCCTCTGGCAATGCAGTGACTAGTCCTGCACACAGTACTCCAGGTACAAACCAATGTAATGTCACCGTAGTCTTACCAGACCATGGGACAGCTCCTCATTACAGAGCGGTGTCTGGTGGTGTTTTATTCAGAGGGTCACCATATCCCAGCTGAGGGGGGAGGGAGGGAAGGAGAGTCCTTCACAGTAACTCTAGCTAGTGTGGTAAGCTAACCGCCCAGCCAACTGAGCTAACGGACCTCACTCCAGGGGCATGCCCTGTATAACCCAATCATTGCCAGCCTGCACTTCAATAGGAGCCAGGAGCAAGGCCATTCGGCCCCCACCCTAACCCAGAAGGGAGAGTACGGGAAGCTGATGAAGGAAACAAGCCCCTCCCATGTGGCCTTCTGAAATGGAGCTGGAGGACATGGCAGACCTGGCCTGCTGTTTGCTTCCCCGGGATTGGCCTGCTCCACTTTATAGTGAGAGACTGAGGGGAACCTCGAGGAGATTTCACTTCTCACTGAGAGGCTGCAACTCCAATCCAAACCAGGCTGGTTCCCTCCGAGACTCACAGAAGAGTGCAGCACTCTACAGATCAGGCCCTTGTATAGGCATAACCTCCAGTGAGGGGGCCAAGAGCTGGGAGATAGCGCTAAGAACATAAGACCATCCGAAATAGGAACAGGAGGAGACCATCAGCCCCACGAGCCTGCTCTGCTATTCAATAGGATCGTGGATGATTCAACATTTGTTTCGGGAGCTGCAACCCGGACAGTACAGAGACAGAGAATTCTGCCATGAGGAATCATCAGACGAAAGCGTGCGAGCGCACACACACACACACACACACACACACACATGAATTGTGGGATTCAAGCTGTCTGTGGGAACGGGGAGAGACAAAGGAGCAAAATGCTAGAGAGGGGTCTGATCCCACAGATTTCACTGCTTCCCTCTCTCTCTCTGCAGCTCTCATGTCTATTTCTGTGTTCCCAGTTCTCTCTCCCACATCTTTCCTTCAATCCCTATCTCTCAACATCTCTTCACACGAAGGATAATCAATGAGGCCATTCTGGGGCCAATCCTGAGGATCCTGAACAGGACCAGGATCATTTAATGGGGGAGCGGGGGATGATGGGCAGAAAGGACTCCAAGCCTTCTGTAATTCTGGGACTGGGATCTTGCTGTACATTAAAACAGTCACAGGCCAGACAGTCAACCCAGACTCATTTACCAGTGTGAGAAAGTGAGGACTGCAGCTGTTGGAGAGTCAGAGTTACAAAGTGTGGAGAGTCGATGGTTCAGGCCTGACCTGCTGGGCTTTTCCAGCACCACACTTTTCCACCCATTTCCCTCTGCCCCAGGGAGTGGGGCTCACAGCAATGCTGGGGACAGTGAAATGTTTGAGGGTGGCACATTTGCTGAGGTAGGTATTTGGGAGGGAAGGTATTTGGGGAAGGGGATAAATTTAGGAGGACAGTGAAAAGGAGGGGCAAATGTTTTTAGGGGGTTCAAAATTATTTCAGGTCTGAAATAAAGAAAAAGAGAAAGGGAGGGTGAGAAAAAGAGAGAGATGGGTAGAGAGAGTGGGGATGGAGAAGGGGGATGAGAGAAAGATGGCGCAGAGACAGACAGTGAGAGGGACGGTGTGAGAGAAAGGCAGATTGAGAGAAAGAGACAGACAGGGAGAGAGAAGAACAAAGAGAGAAAGGGAAATCAGACTGAGACAAACAGGCGTTGAAGCATGGACAGACTGAAGGGGGGACACTCAGTATTCCAGTTGGTTCCAGCTATCTCTCTCTCAATGGTTTTTCACACTCCCTCTCTCCCATGCTCCTGGGGTTTGCTTCAGCTTGTTTCTCTCCCTCTCTCTCTGGATGGTCAGCCGGTCTCTGTCCCTTGCCATGTTGGTCACCTCAGAAAGCCTCCAGAAAATTCAAGAGATCAGTCTGCAGGTGATCCCTGGTGTTGTTCATTTCTGGATGGTTTCCCAGAACTTTCTATTGTTCTGGCCAATTCGGAGAATCCGTTAATAGTTTGAAGCATTGCTGATCATTAGGATGGCTTGTTGTTGTTAGTTTCTTTGTGTCGCAGGCCCCGGTGCCTTCCTGTCTGGGCCCTCCTTGGTTTGGTGCTGACGTTGTTAGGGATATGTCTGCCCAGGGGAACTGTTGCCTTTGACATTATGCTGATGGGATAACCATCTGGCTGCTGTCTGGCTTTTGTGAGTTGGGTGTATAACTTGTCCAATATACCCAGCATCTCTTGGCTGTCTATCTGTGTTTTAGTAAGGAGGCCGCAACATTTCACCCATTCCCCCTCCCCCACCCAGTCTTTTGAATGGAAAGAAGCTTATACAATGAATTACAAACCTAATTTTAAAAGCTGGTTATGTTTGTTGTCAGAGTAGCCTGCTGTTTGAGCGAAAGCCGTTTTGTATATTGGTCAAACCGATTGTCATATGGCTGATAAGTGATATCATAGAATCCCTACAGAGCAGAAACAGGCCCTTCAGCCCATCGAGTCCACAATGACCCTCTGAATAGAATCCAACTCCGATCCATCCCCTGATGATATCCCTGAAACCCTGCATTTCCCATGGCTATTCCAGCTAACCTGAATATCCATCGATACTATGGGCAAACTGTCAAAAATGTACACCATTGAACAGTGGGAGAAAACCGATGCAGATGCAGGGAGAATGTACAAACTTCACACAGACAGTTGCTCAAGAGTGGAATCAAACCCAGGTCTCTGGCGCTGTGAGGTAACAGTGCTCACCACTGAGTAACTGTGGCACTCCTAACTGTTTTGACCATTGAGCCACCATGCCACCCCAACTGAGTTTGTACGTTCTCCCTGTGTCTGCGTGGGTTCCTCTGGGTGCTCCGGTTTTCTCCCACAACCCAAAGATGTGCAGGTTAGGTAAATTGGCCATGCTCAATTGCCTATATTGTTCATGGATGTGTAAGTGCGTTCCATTAGTCAGGGGTAAATGTAGAGTAATAGGGTAAGGGAATGAGTTTGGTTAGAATAATCTTCAGAGGGCCAGTGGGCTTGTTGGGCCGAAGGGCCTGTTTCCACAGAGGAGGGATTCTATGATTCTATGACCGCTGAGACCCACCACTAGTCACAGGCCTTCAGTCAGACTGTTACCCTCTGCTTCCTCCCATCAAGCCTATTGTGTACCCAGTTTGCCAACGCCCCCTGGATTCCATGTGATCTAACCTTCCAGAGCAAGGTACCATGTGGAACCTTATCAAAGGCCTTCCTGAAATCTGTAGAGTCTACATGTACTGGCCTCCCCTCATCAAACTTCCTGATCACTTCATCAAACAACGCTAACAAATTTGTAAGGCATGGTCTCCCACACACAAGGCTATGCTGACTACTCCCAATCAAAAGCTATATTTCCAAATGCATATATATCTAATATCTCAGAATCTTCTCAAGTAACTAACTTACCATGGATGTTCGCCTTACTGATTTGTATTTCCCAGGTTTTTCTTTGCAGCCCTTCTCGAATAAGGGCGCAATTGTTGCTTCCCTCCAATCTTCCGGGACCTCACCCGTGCCTAACGGTGATGCAAAAAGATCAGCCAGGGACCCCACAATTTCTTCCCTCGTCCCTTGCAGTGTTGTTGGATATATTTGGTCCGGACCAGGAGATTTATCCACCTTCATACATTCTAATGCATTCAACACTTCCTCTCCTGTGATATGGATTGTTCGCAAGAGATCATCATTAACTTCCCCAAGTTCCCAAGCCTTTGTGTCCTTCCCCAAGGTCAACACAGAGGTGAAATAACTCCTGCGATTCTGCACATACATGTCCACTTTGGTCCTTGAAGGGTCCGAGTCTCTGTCTAGTTATTCTTTTTCCATTAATATACTGCAAGAATCTCTTTGGATTCACCCACATCTTCTCAGCCAAAGTCATCTGCCCTCCTGATTCCCTTATTCAGTAAACTCCTGTATCCCCAGGGATTCCCTTGACCCCAGCTGCCTGTATCTGACCCATGCTTGTTTTTTTTTCTGTTTCAAGCCGCAATGTCTGTTGCCATCAAGGGTTCCTTATTCCTGCCAACCTTACTCTTCACACTCACAGGAACGGACTGGTCTTGAACTGGAGCTATCCCACAGTTAAAGAACTTCCACTTGCCAGAGGTCCCTTTGCCTGCAAAGAACTTCTCAAACCAACCCCTGCAAGCTGCTGTCTAATTCCGTCAGAATATGCTGTGCCCCAATGTAGATCTAGCACCTGGGGAACATGTTGTCTTACTCCACAGTGGTTACAATATTAATAGAATTATGGCCACTGGTTCCAAAGTGCTCCCCCAGTGTCTCCTCAACTCCAAACACTCTGGTTGGGTTGTTTACCTTGTTTATGGAAGTAACTGGACAACACCACCAGCATCTCAATGTGCACTTGTGACACTTTATCTCTTCCATGTGAAGGAATGGGACCCAGCAATCTCCATTTAATCTGGCTCCCATCAAAATTCCCAGGAACAGTACGGCCCAGATTATCAGTGTTCCCAGTTAACTGAAGCAAGGCACAGAAAGGGTTCAAAGTGAATTTCACTGAAACGGTTCTCAAGTAAATATCACAGATTAGTTTGAGAAAGGACTTAGATCTGGAAGAAAGCTTCCTCCAAGTGTCTCCATCTAACCGTTTGGAGATTTACAGCACATCGTGTTCTCTCAATGTTGTCACAGTCAAATACACAAAGGATAGGCTTAAATATTCATATTTCCATCTCACTGACCTGATCTGGGAGAGGTGGGTCAGTGAGGGGGAGATTGCTTTGTTGGGTGGGGATCAGTCAGGGAGGGAGAGTGTTGGAAAGAGATGAGCCAGGGTGGGGGACTAGCTAAGGAGAGGCAGATTGAAGAGTTGGATGGAGATTAGTCAGGGAGGGGGTGATTTATTGTTGTGCAGGGATCATTCAGGGAGGGGGAGATTGCAGTGTTGGGTTAGGATCAGTCAGAGAGGGGGGCACTGTTGGGTTGGGATCAGTCAGGACGGGGGTGAGCGCAGTGTTGGGGAGGATCAGTCAGGGAGGGGGTGAGTGCAGTGTTGTGTAGGGATCAGTCAGGGAGGGGGTGAGTGCAGTGTTGTGTAGGGATCAGTCAGGGAGGGGGAGTTTACAGTGTTGGGTAGGGATCAGTCAGGGAGGGGGAGATTACAGTGTTGCGTAGGGATCAGTCAGGGAGGGGGAGACTGCAGTTTTAGTTAGGGATCAGTCAGGGAGGGGGTGATTACAGTGTTGGGTAGGGATCAGTCAGAGAGGGGGAGATTGCAGTGTTGGGTAAGGATCAGTCAGAGAGGGGGAGATTGCAGTGTTTTGGTAGGGATTAGTCAGTGAGGTGGAGATTGCAGTGTTGGGTAGGGATCAGTCAGGGAGGGGGAGATTACATTGTTGGGTAGGCATCAGTCAGGGAGGGGGAGATTGTAGTGTTGGTTTGGGATCATTCGGGGAGGGAGAGATTGTAGTGTTGGGTAGGAATCAGTCAGGGAGGGGGATATTGCAGTGTTGGGTAGGAATCAGTCAGGGAGGGGGAGATTGCAATGTTGGGTAGGGATCAGTCAGGGAGGGGGTGAGTGCAGTGTTGGGTAGGTATCAGTCAGGGAGGGGGAGATTACAGTGTTGGGTAGGGATCAGTCAGGGAGGGGGTGATTGTAGTGTTGGGTAGGTATCAGTCAGGGAGGGGGATATTGCAGTGTTGGGTAGGTATCAGTCAGGGAGGGGGTGAGTGCAGTGTAGGGTAGGGATCAGTCAGGGAGGGGGAGATTGTAGTGTTGGGTAGGTATCAGTCAGGGAGGGGGATATTGCAGTGTTGGGTAGGGATCAGTCAGGGAGGGGGTGAGTGCAGTGTTGGGTAGGGATCAGTCAGGGAGGGGGAGATTGTAGTGTTGGGTAGGGATCAGTCACGGAGGGGGAGATTGCAGTGTTGGGTAGGTATCAGTCAGGGAGGGGGAGATTGCAGTGTTGGGTAGGGATCAGTCAGGGAGGGGGTGAGTGCAGTGTTGGGTAGGTATCAGTCAGGGAGGGGGAGATTGTAGTGTTGGGTCGGGATCATTCGGGGAGGGAGAGATTGTCGTGTTGGGTACGGATCAGTCAGGGAGGGGGAGATTGTAGTGTTGGGTAGGAATCAGTCAGGGAGGGGGAGATTGCAATGTTGGGTAGGAATCAGTCAGGGAGGGGGAGGTTACAGTGTTGGGTAGGGATCAGTCAGGGAGGGGGTGAGTGCAGCGTTGGGTAGGTATCAGTCAGGGAGGGGGAGATTGTATTGTTGGGTTGGGATCAGTCAGGGAGGGGGAGATTGCAGTGTTGGGTAGGTATCAGTCAGGGAGGGGGAGATTGTAGTGTTGGGTAGGGATCAGTCAGGGAGGGGGTAAGTGTAGTGTTGGGTAGGCATCAGTCAGGGAGGGGGAGATTGCAGTGTTGGGTAGGGATCAGTCAGGGAGGGGGAGATTACAGTGTTGGGTAGGGATCAGTCAGGGAGGGGGTGATTGTAGTGTTGGGTAGGCATCAGTCAGGGAGGGGGAGATTGCAGTGTTGGGTTGGGATCAGTCAGGGAGGGGGAGATTACAGTGTTGGGTAGGGATCAGTCAGGGAGGGGGAGATTGCAGTGTTGGGTAGGGATCAGTCAGGGAGGGGGTGATTGTAGTGTTGGGTAGGCATCAGTCAGGGAGGGGGAGATTGCAGTGTTGGGTTGGGATCAGTCAGGGAGGGGGAGATTACAGTGTTGGGTAGGGATCAGTCAGGGAGGGGGAGATTGTAGTGTTGGGTAGGGATCAGTCAGGGAGGGGGTGAGTGTAGTGTTGGGTAGGGATCAGTCAGGTTGGGGGAGATTGTAGTGTTGGGTAGAGATCAGTCAGGGAGGGGGAGATTGTAGTGTTGGGTAAGGATCAGTCAGGGAGGGGGTGAGTGTAGTGTTGGGTAGATATCAGTCGGGAGGGGGTGATTTTTTTTGTGCAGGGACAGAGGGAAATGATGAGGGCAAAAAGTGGACATGAGATTGCTTTGGCAAATAGGTTTAGGGAGAATCCAGAGTGTTTTTACAAATGCAAAAAGGACAAAAGGTTCACTGGGGAGTGAATAGGGCCCCTCAAAGATCAAGACAGTCTGCACGTGGAGCTGCAGGTGATGGGGGAGATACTGAACGAGTATTTCCTGTAGAGAAGGACATGGAAGATATAGAACAGGATGATGGTTTGGGAAAATGCATTGGGAAATAGATTATGTCTCCTTGCAAAATGTCGATATTACAGAGGAGGAGGTGCTGGATGTCTTGGAAAGGTTAAAGGTGGATAAACCCTGAGGACCTGATCAGGTGTACCTGAGAACTCTGTGGGAAGCGAGAGAAGTGATTGCTGGGCCTCTTGTTGAGATATTTGTATCATCGATAGTCACGGGTGAGGTGGCGGAAGACTGGAGGTTGGCAAACGTGGTGCCACTATTTAAGAAGGGGGGTAAGGAAAAGGCAGGGAACTACAGAACTGTTCACCTGACGTCAGTCGTGGGCACGTTGAAGGCCAGATACATGAGGGACAGGAGTTACATGTGTTTAGAAATGCACTGTCTAATTGGGGATAATCAGCATTTCTTTCTGTGTGGGAAATCATGTCTCAAGATATTGAGTTTTTTTTTGAAGAAGGAACAAAAAGATTGATGAGGGCAGAGCGGTGGATGTGAGTGATATGGACTTCAGTGAGGTAGACGAAATGTTTGCACACGGGAGCTTGGTTAGCAAGGATAGATCTCATGGAAAACAGGGAAAACCAGCCATTTGGATACAAAACTGGCTCTAAGGGAGAAGACCGAGGGTGGTTGCATTTCAGACTGGAGGCTTGTGAGCAGTGGTGTGCCGCAAGGATCTGTGCGGCATCCACTACTTTCCATTAATGATATAAATGATTTGGATGTGAACATAGCAGGTATAGTTAGTAAGTTTGCAGATGACACCAAAATTGGAGGTACAGTGGACAGTAAAATATGTTACTTCACATTACAACGGGAACTAGATCAGTTGGGCCAATGGGCTGAAGAGTGGCAGATGGAGTTTAATTTAGACAAATGGGATGTGCTGAATTTTGGAAAAGCAACGCTTCGTGGGACTAATACACTTAATGTTAAGGTCCCAAGGAGTGTTTCTGAATAAAGAGACCTGAGATTGCAGGTTCATTATTCCTTGAAAGCAGAATTGTGAGTCGATAGGATAGTGAAGAAGGTGTTTGGTATGCTTGTGTTTACTGATCAGAGCATTGAGGAGAGGAGTTGGGAGGTCATTGTCTGGCTGTACAGGACATTGGATAAGCCACTTTTGGAATATTGCGTGCAATTGTTGTCTCCTCCCTATCGAAAGGATATTGTGTAAATTGAAAGGGTTCAGAAAAGATTTACAAAGATGCTGCCAGGATTGGAGGATTTGAGCTACAGGGAGAGGTTAAATGGGTTGGGCCTGTTCTCCCTGGAATGTCTGAGGCTGAGGGGGAACCCATAAGGAGGCTTATAAAACCATGAGAGGCATAGTTAGGATTAACAAACATGGTCTCTTTCCCTGGGGTGGGGTAGTCCAGAACTGGAGGGCTTAGGATGAGAGGGGAAAGAGATAAAAGGAATGTAAGGGACAATGTTTTGATGTAGAGGGTGTTGCGTGTATGGAATGAGCTGCCAGAGGAAGTGGTGGAGTCTGGTACAACTACTGCATTTAAAAGGCACCTGGATGGGTATACGAACAGGAAGGGTTGAGGGGGATTTGAGCCAAGTACTGGCAGATGTGACGAGATTATGTTAGGATATGTGGGTGGTGTGGATGAGTTGGAAGGTAAGGCTCTGTTTCTGTGCTGTACATCTCTATGACTGTAAATGTTTACCACTATCCATTACCAGCCATACACTTCACTGTTTCCCCTCTTTACCTTGGTCAGTTCTCCCCTCAGCACATGTCAATGGCTTTGGTTGTGATTGTAGGGTGTGCTTTAGGGTCACTTTAAAAGTCCATCATCTCACAGAATTCCACTACACTACAATTTCCCAGAGGATATCTGTGTGGCATTCCTCCTTCACTCAGCGTCATCACCCAACGGTCGATCTGAGACAGTCACGTCCCTGGCCATTTACACAATGTGTTATTTAAAGAAACACCAACACAAACAAAGAGGAGTTTGGAGAACATCACTGTTGCTGATGTGACTGTCCGAGATTATACAAAGACTGAACTCTCCCAAAATTATCGCAGTGCCTTTGCATTACACAGGAATTCATTGGAATGTGTAACAGTGTTGAACAATGAAATGCTGTTCGGCAGCATCCAAACTGTTCTCCTGGTTGTGGTTTTGTGACACGTTACCCAGAATTTGTATTCAGGCTGATTCGGCTGCATTATCTGAGGCCAAATATTTTCTCTGTAATGTCTTTATTACCCAGTACTGTCAGGGTTACCCATCCTGCACTCCCTGAGACCCCCCAAGGAGGTGGACAGTAGAATATTCATGTTCCACCTTTTGTTCACCCTGTCACCACTAAATCTCATTTATCTCTGTGCCACAGTCCAGCCACCTTATTGCAGAGACTTTGTCCGTTCCAAAAAAAGAACATTACAATTGATTCTTTCCACAATTTCTTGTCACAGTCCAATTCACTGATGTACAGTTTCAGTTAAACTCGGCATCTTCCTGTTCCTTTCTGCTTGTCTTCAGCTACATCGCCATTTTCTGTTTGGATTTGGAAAGCTCCTATCACCTGAACTCTCTGCATCCTCTCTGTCAGTATACAGCCCTGTACATAAGCCGTGACTGGCCAGGACGCTGCTCCCAGCAGGGTTGTTTCTAATTCTCTTGTGAGGTATTGCTGCCTCCTACTGGCCAGTGTGTATTTCCCACCCCGAGCTGCCCTTGAGCTGAGTGGCTTCCTGGATCGTTTCGGGGGCAATTGAGAGTCAACCCCATTGCTCTGGGTCTGGATCATATGTAGGCCAGACCCGCTGCCTATAACAGATTTCCTTCCTGAAAGGATATGAGGCAGTTAGATGGGTATACTGGACACCGGCAATAATTTCTGGATGAACAGTCGGGTGAGAATAGCACGAGGCCATCACCTGTCCCACTCATAGCTCACCGGTCAGTGAGTACTGATCCCAGTGTAGCATCAATCAAACCCCTTTCACCATGACCATTGTGTGATCCTGATACCTTCCTGCACGCTGGTGATATCACTCAGTCTCTCTCCACGTGGTATCCCTCACTGTGTGGGTCTAATTGCTGCCTCTGTCAGTGTCTCTCACTCTTGCAGTTACTCCAGATCCTGAGCCAACTGCATCCTCCACTCCAGAGAGACGCAACAGCACAGGCCATGGATGGAGACTGGGGTTTTCCAGTGCGACTCTGTGGGACTCAGTGCCATCCTCCATGTGTAACCCTCACTACATCAGTCTAATTTCCCATTCTGTCTATTTCTCTGTCTCCCGTAGGTACTCAGGAAGTTCCTGTCTCAGCCGAATTCCTAAGTCCTGTCTCGTCCATAACCGCATCAAAGCCAGTTGGTCAGCCAGAGAGAGATGGAGAGGGAGATCTGGAGCCTTCAGTAAATCCTGCAGCCGGTAAGATCACTCACAGTAAACAGCACAGGGAGGAGTTAGTGGCCTTCTGTAGTCATACCCGGAAGACAGGATATAGACACAGAGCTGGGCAAGAACAGCAACATTCTAGGCTTCATTCCCACCATCTTGTGCTCTCATCTCCGCTGTACTGGTCCTCACTGAGACATCTCTCTCTCTCTCTCTCTCTCTCTCTCTCTCTCTCTCTCTCTCTCTCTCTCTCTCTCTCTATCTCGTCTCTCTCTCTCTCTCTCTCTCTCTCTCTCTCTCTCTCTGACTCTCAGTCTCTCTCTGAGACTCTGTCTCTTTTTCTCTATCCCCTCTTTCAACCCTTCTCTCTCTCTATCTCAACCCCTCACCCTCTTTCTCTATCTCTCTTCCCCTCATTCACTCTCGCTCCCACCCCCTCACACACTCTCCACCTCATCCCTCTCTCTCACCTGACTCTCTCTCACTCTCTCTCTCTCGTGTGCCTCACCCTCGTGTCCCTCTCTCTCTGGCTCGCCTTTTATCTCTGAGGAGAAAGTGAAGTCTGCAGATGCTGGAGATCAGAGCTGAAAATGTGTTGCTGGAAAAGCGCAGCAGGTCAGGCAGCATCAAAGGAACAGGAAATTCGATGTTTTGGGCATGAGCTTATGCCCGAAACGTCGAATCTCCTGCTCCTTGGATGCTGCCTGACCTGCTGCGCTTTTCCATGAACACATTTTCAGCTCGCCATCTATCTCTCACTATCTCGCTCTCGCCCCTCTCTATCTATATTTCTCTCTGTCTCCCTCGTCCCCTTCTCACACTCTCTGTCTCGCACTTTCAGACCCTCTCTCTCATTTCCGTCCCCTCTCTCACTCACACGTGCACCCCTCTCTCCCTCTCGCTAGCCCCCTCTCTCGTCTGTCTCTCTTGCTCGCACCCCTCTCTCCCCCTCTTTCACCCCACATTCCCTCTCTCCTCTCTCTCATCTTGTCCCGCATCTCTCTACCCCTCTCTCTGCCCCCCCTCTCTCTCCCCCCCTCTCTCTGCCCCCCCTCTCTCTGCCCCCCCTCTCTCTGCCCCCCCCCTCTGCCCCCCCTCTCTCTGCCCCCCCTCTCTCTGCCCCCCCTCTCTCTGCCCCCCTCTCTCTGTCGCACCCTCTCTGTCCCCCTCTGCCTCCCTCTCCCTCCCTCTCTCTGTCCACCCTCACTCTGTCCCACTCTCTATCCCCCTCCATCTGTACCCGTCTCTCTGTCCCCGCTCTCTCTGTCCCCCCCTCTCTCTGCCACCCTCTCACTGTTCCCCTTTCTCTGTCCCGTCTCTTTATTCCACCCTCCCTTTCTCTGTCCTCCCTTTCTCTGTCCCTACTCTCTCTGTTCCCCTCTCTCTGTTCTCTTCTCTCTATCCCCATCCCTCTGTCCCCCTATCTCTGAATCCATCTCTCAGTCCTCTTCTCTCTATCTGCCTCTCTCTGCCCCCCTTTCTCAGTCCACCTCTCTCTCTGCCCCCCTCTTTCTGTTTTCCTTCTCACTGTCCCCTTCTCTCTTTTCCCCTCTCTCTGTCCCCGCTTTCTCAATCCCCCTGTTTCTGGTCCCCCCGTCTCTCTGTCCCCCGTCTCTCTGTCCCCCCGTCTCTCTGTCCCCCCGTCTCTCTGTCCCCCCTCTCTCTGTCCCCCCTCTCTCTGTCCCCCCGTCTCTCTGTCCCCCGTCTCTCTGTCCCCCCGTCTCTCTGTCCCCCCCTCTCTCGGTCCCCCCGTCTCTCTGTCCCCCCTCTCTCTGTCCCCCCTCTCTCTGTCCCCCCTCTCTCTGTCCCCCCTCTCCACGTGTCCCCTCTGTCTCTGTCCCCTCTCTCTCTGTCCCCTCTCTCTCTGTCCCCTCTCTCCCTATCGCCCCTCTGTCTCTTCCCTTCTCTCTGTCCCCCCGCTCTCTGTCCCCCCGCTCTCTGTCCCCCCGCTCTCTGTCCCCCTCTCTCTCTGTCCCCTTCACTCTGTTCCCCTCTCTCTCTCTCCCACTCCCTCTATCCCCTCTCTTTGTCCCCTCCCTCTGTCCTACTCTCTCTGTCCCCTTCACTCTATCCCCCCCTCTCTGTCCCCCCCCTCTCTGTCCCCCCCCCTCTCTGTCCCCCCTCTCTCTGTCCCCTCTCTCTCTGTCCCCCCTCTCTCTGTCCCCCCTCTCTCTGTCCCCCCTCTCCACGTGTCCCCTCTCTCTCTGTCCCCTCTCTCTCTGTCCCCTCTCTCTCTGTCCCCTCTCTCCCTATCGCCCCTCTGTCTCTTCCCTTCTCTCTGTCCCCCCGCTCTCTGTCCCCCCGCTCTCTGTCCCCCCGCTCTCTGTCCCCCCGCTCTCTGTCCCCCTCTCTCTCTGTCCCCTTCACTCTGTTCCCCTCTCTCTCTCTCCCACTCCCTCTATCCCCTCTCTTTGTCCCCTCCCTCTGTCCTACTCTCTCTGTCCCCTTCACTCTATCCCCCCCTCTCTGTCCCCCCCTCTCTGTCCCCCCCTCTCTGTCCCCCCCCTCTCTGTCCCCCTCTCTCTGTCCCCCCTCTCTCTCTCCCCCCTCTCTCTGTCCCCCCTCTCTCTGACCCCCCTCTCTCTGACCCCCCTCTCTCTGACCCCCCCCTCTCTGACCCCCCTCTCTGACCCCCCCCTCTCTGACCCCCCCTCTCTGACCCCCCCCTCTCTGACACCCCCCTCTCTGACCCCCCCCTCTCTGACCCCCCCTCTCTGACCCCCCTCTCTCTGTCTCCCCCATCTCTCTGTCCCCCTCTCTCTATCATCCCCCCTCTCTCTGTCCCCCTCTCTCTGTCCCCCTCTCTCTATCATCCCCTCTCTGTCTCTCCCCCCTCTCTCTGTCCCCCCTCTCTCTGTCCCCCCTCTCTCTGTCCCCCCTCTCTCTGTCCCCCTCCTCTGTCTCTCCCCCATCTCTCTGTCCCCACTCTCTCTGTCCCCCTCTCTCTGTCCCCCTCTCTCTGTCCCCCTCTCTCTGTCCCCCCTCCTCTGTCTCTCCCCCATCTCTCTGTCCCCACTCTCTCTGTCCCCCTCTCTCTATCATCCCCCCTCTCTCTGTCCCCCTCTCTCTGTCCCCCCTCTCTCTGTCCCCCTCCTCTGTCTCTCCCCCATCTCTCTGTCCCCACTCTCTCTGTCCCCCTCTCTCTGTCCCCCCTCTCTCTGTCCCCCTCCTCTGTCTCTCCCCCATCTCTCTGTCCCCACTCTCTCTGTCCCCCTCTCTCTGTCCCCCCTCTCTCTGTCCCCCTCCTCTGTCTCTCCCCCATCTCTCTGTCCCCCCTCTCTCTGTCCCCCCTCTCTCTGTCCCCCCTCTCTCTGTCTCCCCTCTCTCTGTCTCCCCTCTCTCTGTCTCCCCTCTCTCTGTCCCCCCTCTCTCTGGCCCCCCTCTCTCTGGCCCCCCCCTCTCTGCCCCCCCCCTCTCTGCCCCCCCCCCCTCTGGCCCCCCCCTCTCTGGCCCCCCCCTCTCTGCCCCCCCCCTCTCTGCCCCCCCCCCTCTCTGCCCCCCCCCTCTCTGGCCCCCCCCTCTCTGCCCCCCCCTCTCTGCCCCCCCCCTCTCTGCCCCCCCCCTCTGGCCCCCCCCTCTCTGGCCCCCCCCCTCTCTGCCCCCCCCCTCTCTGCCCCCCCCTCTCTGCCCCCCCCTCTCTGCCCCCCCCCTCTCTGCCCCCCCCCTCTGGCCCCCCCCCTCTCTGGCCCCCCCCTCTCTGGCCCCCCCCCTCTCTGGCCCCCCCCCTCTCTGGCCCCCCCCTCTCTGGCCCCCCCCTCTCTGGCCCCCTTTTTCTGTTTCCCGCTCTCTTTCCCCCCCTCTCTCTGCCCCCTCCACTCTATCCCTCCTCTCTCTCTGTCCCCGTTTTTCTGTTTCCCTCTCAATGTCCCCTTTTCACTGTCCCCTTCTCTCTGTCTCCTTCACTCTATCCCCCCTCTCTCTGTTCCCCTCTCTCTGTCCCCCTCTCCACTCCCCCCTCTCTCTGTCTGCCCTCTCTGATTTCCCCTCTCGTTGTGCTCCCCTCTCTGTCCCCCTCCATCTGTACCCGTCTCACTGTCCCCCCTCTCTCTGTCCCCCCTCTCTCTGTCCCCTCTCTCTGTTCCCCCTCTCTCTGTTCTCCTTTCTCTGTCCCATCTCTTTGTCCCGCTCACTCTGTACACCCTCGCTCTCTCCCCCCTCTCTCTGTCCCTCTCTCTCTGTTGCCCCCTCTGTGTCCCCTTCTCTCTGGCCCCTTTTCTCTGTTCCCCCTTCTCATCCTCCCCTCTCTCAACCTCTCCCTCTCTCCTTCCCCTCCCTCTCCCCGTCTCTTGCCCTCCCCCTCACTCGTGCTTCCCCCCTCTCCCATCACCCTCTTTCTTCCTCTCAGCCTCCCCTCCCTCCTTCCCCTCTCTCGCCCGCCCTGTCTCCTTCCCCTCACTCTCCCTCCTCTCTAGCCTCCTCGCTTCTCTCTCCTCTCTCGCCCTCCCCTACCTCTCTCCCTTGTCTCGCCCTCCCCTCTCTCGCATTTACCCTCTCTCGCCCTCAATTTCCTCCCCTTCGCTCGTCCTCCTCTCTCTCACTTTCACCCTTCTGTCGCCCTCCCCTCCCTCCCTACCCTCTCTCTGCCCTCCCGCCCTCTTGCCCTCCCCTCTTACACCCTCCCCGCTTTCTTGCCCTCCCCTCTCTCGCCCTCTCCTTCCCTCTCACCATCACCTCCTTCACTCCCCTCTTTCGCCCTCCCCTTTATCGCAATCCCCCTCTCACACTCCCCTCACTCACCATCACCCCTCTCTCGCCCTCCCCTCCCTCCCTTCCCTCTCACACCCTCACCCTCCCTCACGCCCTCCCCTCCCTCCTTCCCCTCTCTCGCCCTCTCCCTTCCTCCCTCCCCTCTCTCGCGCTCCTCTCTCTCCCTCCCTTCTCTCGTCCCCTCCCCTCTCTCGTCAACCCCTCCCTCCCCTCTCTCGCCGTCCCCTCTCTCGCCATCCCCTCTCTCGCACTCCACTCTCTCACCCTCCCCCTCTCGCACTCCCTTATCTCGCTGTCGTCCTCCCTCTCGCCCGCTCCCTCCCTCTCGCCCACACCTCCCTCCCCTCTCTCGCCGTCTCATCTCTTGCCCTCTCGCTCTCTCCCTCTCTCTCGCACTCCCCTCTGTCCCCCTCCCCCTCTGTCCCCCTCCCCCTCTCTCGCACTCCCCTCTCTCGCACTCCCCTCTCTCGCACTCCCCTCTCTCGCACTCCCCTCTCTCGCACTCCCCTCTCTCGCACTCCCCCTCCCTCTCGACCTCTCCCTCCCTCTTGCACACCGCCCTCTCCCTCTCTCTCGCCTTCACCTCCCTCTCCCCTCACTCGCACTCCCCTCTCTCCCCTCCCCCTCTCTCGCCTTCCCTACTTTCTCGCCATCTCCTCTCTCGCCCTCCTCTCTCTCGCCCTCCTCCTCTCTCGCCCTCCAGTCTCTCGCCCTCCTCCTCTCTCGCACTCCAGTCTCTCGCCCTCCTCCTCTCTCGCACTCCAGTCTCTCGCCCTCCTCCTCTCTCGCACTCCAGTCTCTCGCCCTCACCCCTCTCTCCCCTCCCCTCTCTCACTCTCTCTCCCTCTCGTGCTCCTCTCTATTGTCCCCCCCTCACTTCCCTGTCTCATCCTCCCCTCTCTCAACCTCTCCCCTCTCTCTCTCCCTCCCCTACCTCCGTCCCCTCTCTTGTCTTCTCCCTCTCCCTTTTCCTCCCTCTGCCTCGCGCTCCCTCTCTCTCCCATCCCATCTTTCGCCCTCTCCCTCACTCATGACATTCCCTCCCCTCCCTCCGTCCCATCTCTCGCCCTCCCCTATCTCACCCTATCTCTCCCTTGCCCCCTCTCTCCCCCCCGGTCCTTCACTTTCCCTCCACCATCTCTCACTTTTGACCCTCCTCAATCAGTGTCTCTCTCTCCCCACCTTCCTCCGTTTCTCTCTGACTGAATCGCTCTCCCTCCTGTCCGTCCCTCCCTGTCTCTCTGACATACTCTGTCTCCCTGGTCCTTCCCTCTCCCTCTGACCCAGAGACTGGGGATGTTTGAGGGTGAGGCTGCATGTGGGGCGTGGGGGTTAGATGTGGGAGGTGGGGAAAACGGGGTAGAGATGGAATTGTGGGAGGGAGACAGCGACGGCACGAGAGAGAGAGGGGGAGGGAAAGTGGAGGCAGGTGGAGAAACCGGGGTTGGGGGCGGTGTGTGTGAGAGAGAGGGGGATGAAGAGAGGGTTGAGAAATAGAGTGTGTGCTAAAAGAGAAAGAGAGAGAATTCAGGAGAAAGAGGAGGGGAGAGGTAATAAGGAGGCTGGGTTGGAGTTTTGGGGTAACAGAAGGAGTTAAACCCAGCTCCTGAGCTCAGTGCGCGGTGCCCTCCCCTTCCCTGAGGACCAGGACTTGGGGCTGAGTCTGTCTCTCTCCAGCTCAGCTTCTCCAACACAAAGACACACAACATCGGTCCCTCTGCTGCTCGGCACGCTGTAATCAGCATTTTTATTGGTTACAAATGGAAGTGATGGATACAGTCAGTGGGATGGTGCCTTTTCTCACTGGCCCCTGAGTTGTGAGAAACATTGAAATGTTTCCCTGTAACCCCCCTGTGGGATAAGGATGGACAAACCAGCGCTCCCCTCAGTCTGTTACCATAGCGACAGGCTGCTCCATCGCTGAAACACTGAACTGAAATGAGAAAATCCCGGATGGTGTGATTAATGAGGGAATTTGATGGATGGATGGATTTGGGTGAAGGGATATTTCAGCACATTCTTCAGCTGCTGCCTGAACTTAGTCTGGGTCATGGCGTAAATCGCGGTGTTTGTGCAGCAACTGAGGAGCTGCAGCATGAAGCCCAATTCCTGCACAAAGTCATGGAGATACACAGACTCATACCCAATATTCCACATCCGTCTCCATATAGAATACAGCATTAATGTTGACCATAACAGGATGAAATTGGCCGAGATCACAAACAGTAAAATGATGGATTTTTTTCGGTTTCTCATTTCAGTGTCAGACTGAGCGTCCCCATTGGTGTGAGCGCGGAGTCTCCTGCGGGCTCTGCTGGTCACTAAAATGTGTCTGACGGTGAGAACATTGAGCAGCAGAATCAGGAGAAATGGGACACACGGGGTTAGAATGTGGTGGAGGAACTCGATTGTGACCCAGACACTGGAGAATGCAACAGCGTCTGTTACATCACAAAACCAGGGGGCGTTCCACAGCCGATACCGAGCCGTGAGCATAAAATACCAGGAAATGTTCTTTAAACAGCTCAGCACAGTCACTGCTCCCAGAACCACAGCCGCCGTTTTCTCACTGCAATATTTACTTTTCAGCTTCTGGCAACAAATGGCCACAAACCGATCAAAGGTGAAAGTGACGGTGAACCAGACAGAGCAGTCAGTGGCTGCATAAAGCAGGACGGCGTGGATATTACACACGGGGACGGAGTCCCTCAGGAAATAAAACTGTTCCCGATAAACAATGGGAATGTGTCTCAGGATCAGATCGAGGATAATGACCAGGAGATCCGCCGCTGCCATGGCCCCCAGGTAACGTCTGACACATGGAGACAATCCACAATCTTTATAAAGCAGGACGTAGATGGTCACTACGTTAACTGTGAGGAAGGAAAACAAACCCATTATCCATCAGCCTGGAGGCAAAGGGACCCGTTTGATCCGGGACCCAGTAGATTTTCAAATGTGTCCCTGTATTCAGGGATTTATTAAAATAATTGGAGCTGGAATAACAAATGGGAAGGTCGGAATTACTGACAAAAATGTGACATAAACCATAAGAAACCCTCCCTCCCCAAACACACCAAGACACATCCATAAGGACAGATGGTTTCTAGAACATTCCCACACACTCGATCACTCGAGAGCAGACACAGGTCACTCCTTCCCAGTTCCTGATACAGAGGGTGGGAACGTTGCTGTCCTGAAGGATTCTTTCCCAGTTTCCTGAGGACAAACGGAATTTGGGAATTTCTGTATTTTGGTCTAAATTGTGGTCGATCCTGTGTCGTGGAGAAATGTAAACGCAGGGAAAACGTATTCCCCCCTTAAACTGCCTGAGGGGCCTTCGGAACAGTGTCTCCTTCTCCCTGGAACGGGATCTCTTCCCTCGGGATCTTATCGTTTGTTCAATTCACTGACGTCCGGCCGTTCACAAACAAACAACGTCAGGGACAGAACGTTCCGGGGAATGTCAGTTATAGAATGTCGGGGACAGAACGTTCCGGGGAATGTCAGTTATAGAATGTCAGGGACAGAACGTTCCGGGGAATGTCAGTTATAGAATGTCAGGGACAGAACGTTCCGGGGAATGTCAGTTATAGAATGTCGAGGACAGAACGTTCCGTGGAGCTCCGTGACCTTTCCATCACCTTTCTCCCCCATCCACCCCACCGACATGATGTACTGTGCACAGGCTACATACCTGTCCAGTACCGGGAGCTGTGCAGACCACAGCAGGCAGTAATGTGTGAACCTGGAACAAATATCCATCCAGCACATCCCACATCATGGCATTATCTATAAACCTCAGCGAGACAGTCTGACCAGCACAGCGACCTGTGCAGTGATCACCCGTGAATTCATCTGTAACCCAGGAGCAGTTACCCTCCCAGCATGTAGGACTGTGTACCCCACCCCCAGTTCATTGATCTGTAACCCAGGAGCAGTTACCCTCCCAGTATGTAGGGCTGTGTACCCCACCCCAGTGCATTGATCTGTAACCAGGAGCAGTTACCCTCCCCGCATGTAGGACTGTGTACCCCACCCCAGCGCATTGCTCAGTAACACTGTGTTAGATCCTTGCCCAGTGAGGGGAAGCTTGCAGCCCATGCTGGAAGTGACAGGACGTTCAGCTCCCACCCATTTACAGATCCATATCTATATTGTGCCCTGGCAAGGGGGTGCTGTGGGTGTGAACATCACTGCCAGAGAGAGACAGATGGCCGGGGAATGAGTTTAAATATCACCACATGGGAGGGGTTTGGGGTATAGACAGAGAGGGGGAGACTGAGAGACAGTGTCATGGAAGGATGTGCTCCCAGGTATCAGAATGCTGAAATGTAGACACTTCGATCGCATCCTGTAACATGAGCCAGTCTTCCCAGGAAAGATGGGAAAAAGGGAGATTGGTGTGAGGTGAAATGATGGAGAGTTTTGGATGAGCATTTGTTCTACAGCTTTGTAAATGGGAGCAGTTACAACAGAATCTCTGACGCACTGGGCTGATTCTAACAATAATTTGCTTCATTGTCATTTTCTTTGAGTGTGACAGAGAGATTATCTGTACGAGGCCAAGCTAGGTTCCTGGTGCTATCTTATCCAACTCAACTCATTGACTACCCCCACACCCCTTCCCCACCCACATGGTGTCCCTCTCATTCAATGCCAGCCCGATTCTCCCACCCGTCATGGCTGGAGGGACTCACCATCGCCTGCGTGTCCCTGGATATTCCGTGACCCCTGGCACTGGTACCAAATTTAACAAGCCAATGGGTACACGGCTGACCTTTCTCTGTTAGAAGCTGCCCTGTACAGTTTACCCCGAGCAGGGCAGATAAGGGCAGTTACACCACGGTTTGTCGACAGGATCACGGAGGTCCTGGTGGATGGGCTAGTACAGAGGGTGACCATTCCCTTCCCAGAGGGAGCCACACCACCAGACCCACCGAGCATGGTCTGAGCTCCCCACCCAGCTCAGTGCAGTATCTGCGGTCTGAAGAACTGCCCAGTAATACAGGACATGCATCAATAACCTTCCCCGCTCTGTCAGGATAAGGGTCACTGTATTCTCTCTGCTCCCTCACACTCACCGTATATCTGTTATAGCACTGACCCCCGAACATGGCTCATGCTCATATACACGCAGCGCTCTCTGTTCCTGCAGCCCCTTTATAACGGCACAGCCTGTTTAAACTGTCTTTCTTTATCGTTCATACCAACGTGCATCACCTCACACTGCACTGATCCCCATCTACCAGCGTGTCACTGTCCTGTTAGAGTTCCACACTGTCCTCCATAGACTTTACAATTCTTGCAGGTTTGGTCCCATTTACAAACATTAAGATTGTCACAGTGTCACAGTCCCCATGAAACAACTGAAATCCTGCCCCACACACACACACGTGAAATACTGATATATTCCCACAGAGTCGAATAATGACATACTGTCAATGGAGCAACAAAAATCCTGACATATACGAGACAGAGTAGATGAAATATTGACAAACCACAGAGCAAGAGAAATCCAGATAGTTTCCACATATCTATATTCATCAGGGTATAATGGGATGAAGTTGGAAGTGTGTACTGTACCTTTAAGAGAGAGTGACTGCTACTCTGAACTGAGAGCTTACAAGTACCTGTGATATGAGAGGATGGCAGACCCAGAAACAGTATATTGCTGTAGAGCTGGAGTCGGGTTATAAGCAGTTAAGAGATAGAGGGTCTTTCAGTTCACTTTCAGTGTTAAAAAATACATTGTTGTTTTTATTTAAACTGTGGAATTTGGGAGTTCTCTCTCACTCATATTTTAACAGTTTACGAGGCGAATTCAGCATTTATTTATGTTTAGTTTAAATTACCAGATGAGATCTATGCTGTGTCCTAACAATTACTGTGTGTGTATCTGTGTGTCTCTGTGTGGGGCAGGTCTGGCAGTCTCTGTGGTGCTTAAAGTGATGCAATGCCTCCCTCTGCTGGCCTCCACACGCCACTGCACAGACATTGGCAGAGGGTGAAAACCAACAGGGATTCATTCAGAGAGGGGGAGGGAGAGGGCAGCTGCTCACAGCACCATCCAAACTGATGTCTTATCCATGTACTGATCTAAATGTCCTTTAAGCATTGTAACTGTCCCTGTTTTCACCACTTGCTCTGCAAGTTCATTCCACACGCAAGCCAGCTTCTGTCTAAAATAATTACCTCTCCTGAATTTTGTAAATCTTTTTGCCTCGCACCTTAAAATATCCCTCAGTTTTGAATCCCTAACTCTAGGGAAAAGACATCAGCCCTACAGCTTATCTGTACCCCTCATTATTTTATAAACCTCTGCAGTTACCCCTCCATCTCATACTCTCCAGTGAAAAAAGTCCCAACCTATTCAGCCTCTCCTTATAGTTCAATCCCTCCATTTCCAGCAACATCCAGGTTAAACTCTTCTGAACCCTCTCCAGCTTAATAATATCAAGGTCAATGATATCAAAGTGAATAGTCAAGGTATTTTATAAGGGGAGTGGAGACCAAAACTAGAGGACATAGTTTGAAGGTAAGAGGGGAAAAATTAAAAGTGACCTAAGGGCAGCTGTTTCACCCAGAGGGTGGTGTGCCTATGGAATGAGCGGGCAGGATGCCCAGACTGGACACAGTATTCCAGAAGAGGTCTCACCAATGTCCTGTACAACCTCAACATGACGTCCCAATTCCGATACTCACAGGTCTGACCATTGAAGACACGTGTGCAAAACACCTTCTTAACCACATTATCTATATGAGATGCAACTTTTAAAGAATTATACCTGATGGCCGAGGTCTCTGTTCTACAACACTGCCAAAGGCCCTACGTTTAATTGTATAAGTCCTACTATTGTTTGATTTACCAAATCCAATACCTCGCATTAATCCAAACTAAACTCCATCTGCCATGCCTCGGCCCAGTGAGTGATATTACCACCTCCTCACCTTCCCCATTTAATTTTAAAATGCCCACCCCTCTCCAGGAGGCCTGCACACTCCGGCCTTGATTTTCACAAAGACCCTGAGCTTGGTTTGCCTTGTGCGGCTAGGGGGAGGAGGGAAAGATTGCAGACACAGTCAATGTGGAGGAGAGGCTGGACAGTAATCAGCGGCCTGATATCATTTCATAGTTTTAGGCCGAGGGCAGACACACGTGAGAGTTGGGTTATACTGATCGGTGTTTTGGGACCAGAAATTATGGTCTTTCTCCGTGTCTGGTGTTCAGTAATAAATATCTATTTGAGACCCTTCACTGGGCAGAGTATGTCTACAGGATTCCTTTCCCTAATATTGCAGACTACAGATAATAGCGATTAAAGATGTTCATAGTTAATTTCGATCTTGCACTTGTTTAACAAAACAAAATGTTTTGTGTAGTTCAGTAATGGTAACCTGATTATAATAAATCCACACCGAGCTGAACGCTGCCCCTTAAAATGTGACCCAAAATCTAGGTATAGTAGTGTCGTGGGTAGTGTCCCTACCTCTGAGCCAGAGCTCTGGGTTTGATTCCAGTTCCTGACATTGTTTGGTAGTGTTCCTAGCTCTGGACCAGAAGGTGTGGATTCATGTCCTGCCTATTGCAGAGGTATGCCACGGCATGTCATAACAGGCTGATGAACAAACCCACAGGAGAATAATGTTACAGCTTTATGGGTATTGCCGAGTGGTGCTCGTGTCCCTATCTCCGGGCACAAAGGTCTAGGTGTAAATCCCACAGAAGTGTCTCCTAATACACCTGAACAAACTGATGAAACTGGTTTTAGCATTGTGACTTGATGGAGAAAGAACAGGTGTCGGTGTTGAATTTCAGCATTTCGGCCCGGGATTATTGAAAATACAGCCATTCGTGTTGATTGGAGTCACATTTCACAGCAGTAAAAGTTTATAAAATCAGAACGGTCATTGATAGGGTTTGTAGTCAAGGTTTTTCAAGGTGTATGGAATGAGCTGCCAGAGGAAGTGGTGGAGGCTGGTACAACTACATCATGTAAAAGGCATCTGGATGCTGACAGACCTGCCGAGCTTTTCCAGCAATTTCTGTATTTGTTAAAAGAAAACATTCATTTTAACACAGGTATCTGTATTAGCTGTTTGGATACAGAATTGGCTGGCCAACAGAAGACAGCGAGTGGTAGTGGAAGGAAATTATTTTGCCTGGAAGTCAGTGGTGAGTGGTGTTCCACAGGGCTCTGTCCTTGGGCCTCTACCGTTTGTTTTTTTTTAAATGACTTGGATGAGGGGATTGAAGGATGGGTCAGCAAGTTTGCAGATGTCACGAAGGTTGGAGGTGTCTTTGACAGTATAGAGGGCTGTTGTAGGCTGCAGCGGGACATTGACAGGATGCAGAGATGGGCTGAGAGGTGGCAGATGGAGTTCAACCTGGATAAATGAGATGTGATGCATTTTGGAAGGTCGACTTTGAAAGCTGAGTACAGGATTAAGGATAGGATTCTTGGCAGTGTGAAGGAACAGAGAGATCTTGGTGTGCAGGTATATGGATCCCTTAAAATGGCCACCCAAGTGGATAGGGTTGTTAAGAAAGCATATGGTGTTTTGGCTTTCATTAACGGGGAATTGAGTTTAAGAGTCGTGAGATCTTGTTGCAGCTCTATAAAACATTGGTTCGAACACACTTGGAATACTGCGTCCAGTTCTGGTCACCCTATTATAAGAAAGATGTGGATGCTTTGGAGAGGGTTCAGAGGAGGTTTACCAGGATGCTGCATGGACTGGAGGGCTTATCTTATGAAGAGAGGTTGACTGAGCTCAGACTTTTTTCATTGGAGAAAAGGAGGAGGAGAGGGGACCTAATTGAGGTATACAAGATTATAAGAGGCATAGATAGTGTTGATAGCCAGAGACTATTTCCCAGGGCAGAAATGGCTAACACGAGGGGTCATAGTTTTAAGCTGGTTGGAGGAAAGTATAGAGGGGATGTCAGAGGCGGGTTCTTTACACAGAGAGTTGTGAAAGCATGGAATGCATTGCCAGCAGCAGCTGTGGAAGCAAGGTCATTGGGGACATTTCAGAGACTGCTGGATATGCATATGGTCACAGACATTTGAGGGTGCTTACATGAGGATCAATGGTCGGCACAACATGGTGGGCTGAAGGGCCTGTTCTGTGCTGTACTGCTCTATGTTCTATGTATTCTGAATACATTAAACATTTTATTTTTTTAATGACGCAGGGCCATATAAACATATCTTCAAATCGACCGAGACCATTTTCTGCTCAGTGTATGGCTCTGTGTACGACAGCAGCAATGATGCACCGACATGGAACAGGGAATGTGATGGAGACATAGTTTGGACAATGTACAAGGAGACCTCACATGGTCCAGTTTGGGAGAGAATGACATTATTGTGTGATTCAACTCAGAGAGGGAGAAAATGTCATCTGCCCGAGAAGAAACGGCCTATTGCGCTCTCTCTCCTTCATTATTCCTCATCACAGTAACGTGTACGAGCTAAAACAAAACTCTACTGTCATCGTTACCATTCTTATTTTTATAGAATCCCTGCAGTGTGGAAACAAGCCCTTCGGCCCAACAAGTCCATACCAACCTTCCAAAGAGTAACCTTCCCATGCCCTTACAGTTACCACTGACGAGTGCACTTAAAGTAGAAATTGCTGAACACTATGGACTATTTTACCAATCCACTTGAATTATACAGCTTTGGGCTGTGGGAGGAAACGGGAGCACCCATCAGAAGCTCACACAGACAAGGGGAGAAGATGCAAACTCCACGCAGATAGTCGCCCGAGGCTGGAATTGAACTCATGCCCCTGATGCCGTGAGGCAACAGTACGAACTACTGAGCCACTGTGCTAACCTGGAACCTCCTGCCAGCCTAATGCAAAGGGAATTCAGCCAAACCCAACTCTCCCAGGATACAATCCCATTGCTAGCAGCTGTGTGAGTAGTCTATCTTCAGAAGCAGAATAATGTTTTGGACAATCTCTCAATTTTTCCTTTTGTCATGAGCTACACTAATATTTGGACAAGGTTCTTTCAACATGAAATTGCAGAGATAGTGTTTAGTGTGTGTGTGTGTGTGTGTGTCAGTGCTTTTTCGTCATAGTTGGAGTAACATTGCACTGGATCATAAACGTGCTATTTGAGCAGATTAAAGAAACTAGCCTGACTTGTTCCTAAAACTGACCCTGACCCAGTCTGAGACCGATATCATCGGCCATATCACCGACCCGGTTACATTTAACATTTGTTGTGAGCAGTGCAGGAGTGGGACCAGAAATGGAAACAGTGAAACCAAACACCGGGGAACTATAGACCGGTGAGCCTGATGTCGGTGGTGGGTAAGTTGTTGGAGGGGATTCTGAGGGATAGGATTTAGATACATTTGGGAAGGTAAGGGCTGATCGGGGTAGACACCGTGGCTTTCTGCATGGGAAATCATGTCTCATTAATTTGGTTGAGTTTTATGAAGACGTGACAAAGAAGATTGATGAAGGCAGTTGGGTAGATATTGTCTATATGGACCTCAGCAAGGTGTTCATAATATTCCAATTGGTAGGCAGATTAGTAAGGTTCGGTCACATGGGATACAGAAGAAGCTCATCACAATTGGCTTGAAGGAAGAGGGGTATTGTTCAGACTGGAGGCTTGTGAGCAGCAGTGTGCTGTAAGAATCAGGACTGAGTTCACTGCATTTCATCATTTATGTCAAGGATTTAGATGTGAATATTGGGGCCATAGTTAGTAAGCTTACAGACGACATCAGAAAGGTGGTGTAGTAGATTATCTCAGAGTACAACGAGATCACAAATAGATGGGACAAAGGGTCAAGGAGTGACAGATAAAGTTTAATTTAGATAAATACAAGGTTACGCATTTTGGGAAGGTAAATCAGGGCAGAAATTATACACTTAATGGTAAGGGCCTGGTGAGTGTTATGAAACAAATGGACATAGGGCTGCAGGTACATTGTTCCTTGAAAGTGGAATCGAATGCAGACAGCGCAGTACAGAACACATTTTACAAATTTGCCTTAATCAGTCAGAGCATTGAGTATAGGAGTTGTGGTGGCATGTCGTATCTGTTCAGGATGTTGGTGAGGCCACTTTAAGAATACTGCGTACAACTCGGTTGTCTGCAGAAAAGATTTACAAGGATGTCCCAGGACTGGAGGTTTGAGTTATAGCGAAAAAGTTGATTAATTTGAGGTGATTTCCCCTGGAGTGTCAGAGGCTGAAGGGTGACATTATCGAGGTTTATAAAATCATCAGGGGCATGGATATTCTGAACAGCCATGTTCTGCTCCCCAGGGTAGGGGAGCCCAGAACAGGAGAGCATAGGTTGCAGGGGAGAGGGGGAATGATTTAGAAGAGACCTGAAGGTAAATGTTTCACACACACAGTGATGTGTGTACAGAAAGTGCTGTCAGAGGAAGTAGTGAAGGCGGTTACAATCGCACATTTCAATAGTATCTGAAAGAGGAGGGATATTGGCCAAATGCTGGCAAATGAGACTAAATCAGATTTGATATCTGATCGAAGTGAATAGATTGGACTAACGGGTCTGTTTCTATTCTGCATGACTCTCTGATTCTATAAGAGGGATGAAGAAAAATTCTGAAAGTACCTTTCAAATCCAAATCCTCTTCACTGGACGTTTATCATGCCTCTATGTTCACATTGATTGAAAGTTGCGTTAGTGAAATATTTGACAGGGAACTGAGTCATGGATAATGGGACACAGACAGGAAAGTGGGGCTGAGACCCCAACCTGATCAGCCACAATCTTAGTGCCTGGTGGAGAAGGTTCAACGTATCTAATGACCCACTCCTGTCCCTCAATCCCGTGCTGCTGTGTTCCATTCAGCCCATTAAACCTGTTAGGCAGGAGCATTTAGAGGCTACTTACTCCTATAACCTGGTGCACAGAAACAGAGGAGATCATTCGGCCCATCAAGACTGTCCCACACGCTTTGAGGTGATTTGAGAAATGTAATTGTAAAACCCAGGCTGGGTATGAAAGAGGCCCCTCATCTCTCTTTACAGAGCTTCCCCTCTCTGAAACTTGTGCTCCATTTGTTGGTCACGTTGTAGACCCAAATTCACTATTAATACAGCCCCCATACCTCACCCAGCGATGGCTCACGAAATCCTCTTGTCTCCCTGATGGCAACATTCAATAACAGAACATCCATGAAAATAACACCCACTAACTTTCCAATAACAGAATGTGAGAACATCAGACACAGGGGCAGGTCGTTCACTCCTCAAACCTGCCTTGTCCTTCACTAAGATCATGGCTGATCTGCTCTTGGTCTCAAATCCTCTTTCATACCCAATTCTTCATCTCCCTCAACTCTCTGACAGGTCAATATCCATCTGCAAATACTTCAAATACTTTGAGTCATTTGGCTCCCCGAACACTCTTGAGAAGAGAAAGCCTGACATTCAATGCCACCTGTTTGAAGAAAACCCTTGCTGCTCCTATACCATGGCCTACTGATATGAACAAAGGAGGTTGACACAATGGGTCAGGTAAAAATGACTGGCCCTGATATCAAGGCTTCTGTTGACTTCTGTTGACATCAAGGAGCTTAACAAATCTGAACTTAATGGGAATCAGAGAAAAATCTCCAGTGTTTGGAGTCAAACATGGCACAAAGGAAGATGTTCATCATCTCAGTCCTGGGTCACCTCTGTGGGAGATCCTCAGGGTAGCTTCCTCTTCATAAGCATCTTCAGCTGCTTCATCAATGTCTCCCCGCCCCCACCCTCCCCACCATAAGATCCAAAGTGGGGATGGTCATTGAGGATTCCACAAGGTTCAGAATAATTTGACGCCCCAGTCAGCTCCTGAACTGGACTGTGTCCATGTGCAGCATACATGGCCTCCATTGACGCTTGTGCTTTTAAAGAGTCCGTAACATTCATATAAAGGACTATCTGACACTGCACGTTGCCACAGTAAAATAAGAGATAATTCCACACCTCACACTGGTTTCACAGGGATATGAGGAAGTCGTTCAGCCCATTGACACTAATGGAGAAGAACAGGGACAGCCCATTCAGTGCCTCCAACATATTACTCAGGAAGAGAAGGATTCTAGTGTGATGGGCCACAGCAGAACCCCTCGACAATATTTGAAGGTGGTCACCTAGATTCTATTATTTTCTTATTTTAACGAAAATGTAAAGTGTCTGTTCCAGATGCAATGTGACTGGTCAAACTACTCGGTGTGAGGCATAACACCATTTACTTAAACACGATAGATGAAATAAAACCAAAGAAAGAAGAAATTAGAATAACGTAATTATATTGGACAAGTTAACAGAATATTAGATCTAGGAACTAATACGAATGAATTGTTTCAATACTGGAAAATCAGCCCTTGGTAAAAAGGAATATTCAGACATGAAATGGCACAAAGATTTCTCCAATTCAGGATTTAAAAACAGCACCAAGAGAAAATCCATAGAGAGTAGCTGCCAGGAGACATTCACTAAAGCTTTCAACTCGGTGGAGACCCCAATAATTTCTGATGTTACTGAGAAAGCAAAACCCAGAAATCCTAATCTGTGAGAGCTGACCATACCCATTCCATCTGCATTAAAATAAACCTAAGGCCTCACTAGTTGTTTATTCAAGTGGTCCTAACTAGCCAGCTTGGTAACGGTCGTTCAATCTCTCTCGTAAAAGAAACCAGAACAAAATAACCTCTTAAAGCTACAGCATCATCACACTAGTCAGCACATCGAGCTGTCATACAGGAACGAGGGGTTACTCAATCAGGCCCTTGGCCCTGTCCAATCGGACGAGGAAGAAGTCAGTCAGTCCCTTGAGTCACTTACACAGGAACAGTAGGAGGCCATTCCCACCTCAATGCACTTACACAGGGGCAGAATGAGGCAATTGATGCTGATTCCTGATGAATGGCTTATGCTCGAAACATCGATTCTCCTGCTGTGCTTTTCCAGCAAACCACTGTCTACTCTGATCTTCAGCATTAACAGTCCTCGCTATCTCCTAACTGATGCTCTAACATGGTGACCAAGTGGAGCAGAGGCTGCACAGACAGACTGCTCCACGTTGTTCCTCGTGGCTCCGTCTGTCATGATACACACGTGGGACTTTAACATGGTTTTCTCGCGTTGAGGAGGGAAGCCATATGTCTTGTGTGAAGCCAGCCTGGTGTTCTCTATGTAGGGTGGAAGCTGGTGGGAATGGCTACCTGTTTCAGATGGAAGGTATTGTGGCTGCAGTTGGGGATTGTGAGCAACATGACGTTCAGTACGGGTTCACACGCCGACTGCACAATAACATGGGGAGAGTTAATTTAGGCATATAAACTATTAGGAAAGTCAGGTAAGACTGATAAATGGACTCTCTAAGTTCAAATAATGCTGATCGTGTTTATGCTGATCTTGTCTAGTGCACGTCCTGTTCAATGTAACCTGTATGCCTTACTCTGTCCAAGTCTACTTCCACCCTATGATCTGTCTGGCCATGTTTGCTATGATCTGCCTCCACTGCTCATAAATAGAGTTTTTCCCTGTACTGAGGTACACGTGGCAATAAATCAAACCAATCAATCCTGGGTAAAGTATGGAATTTCTCACCCTGTCAATATCTCTTTTGGAAATAAGTGATCGCTGCCACCCCTCGTGTTCAGCGTTACTATTTCTTCTTGTCTCACAACTGTACTGATTAACCACTCAGCTTCTTCACGCTATCCTCATGATATGACCACGCGTGTCTGTCGTACGGAGATCATTCCTTACAAAGGAGATCAAATCTGTGGAGAGTGTCCCAACCACGCTCTCAGCAAGGCCCTACAACAGCAGGAAGATGGCAATACTTTTGTACTTGAATCATCTTACAATGAAGGACAGCATACCATTGACTGCACCCATTACTTACACAGGGTTTGATTCAGAGCAGTCAGCATAGACAGCATAGATCATGCTTCCCAAATTTCTTAGAGTCCTTTGATGAGGTTTGATAAGTTTCCACACGGCAGGCTGCTCAGGAAGGTTCCAACACATAGAATGCGTGGGAACTGATAAAATTGGATACACAGTTGGCTTGATGGTAGGAAGCAGAGGGTTTAGTGGAAGGATGTTTGTCAGACCGGAGCATGGGTCCATTGCTGTTTGTTATCTATGATTTGGTTGAGAATGTACAAGGTCTGATTTGTAAGTTTACAGATGACACTAAAGTAAGTGAGAGCATGATCAGTGAGGAAGTTTATCAGAAATTGCAGCAGGACCTTAATCAGGTGGGGAAGTGGGCCGAGAAATGGCAAATGGAATTTAATATCGATGCGTGATGCCTTGCATTTTGGAAACTCAACTCAAGGTAGGAGTTGCACGGCGAATGGGAGGGCCTTAAGGCGTGTAGTGGGCAGAGACACCTTGGTGTTCAGGAGCATGGTTCTCTGAGAGTGGAGTCACATGTAGACAGGGCAGTGAAGAAGGCATTTGGTACACTGACCTTCATCAGGCCAGACATTGTGTATGGAAGTTGGGAATTCATGTTGCAGTTACACAGGACTTTGGTAAGGCCGCACTTGGAGTATTGTGTTCAGTTTTTGTCACTTTGTTATAGGGAGCATTTTATGAAATTAGAAAGAGTGCAGAATAAATTCCCATGAACGTTGCCAGGACCCATGGTCTGAGTTATGGGGAGAGGTTGGACAAGCTAGGACCTTTTCTATCGAGTGTAGGACACTGAGGGGGGACCTTATAGAGCTGTATAAGATCATGAGGGGTATGGATAGGGTTAATGCTCAGTCTTTTTCCAAGGTGTAGAGAATCGAGGATTACAGGGGGTCAGTTTAAGGTTAGAGGGGAATGAATAAAAGGCAACCCGAGAGGCCACTTCTTCACACAGAGGCTGGTACGTGAATGAGCTGCCAGCAGATGTGGTTGAGGGGGGTACATTAACAAAATTTCAAAAACTTGGATAAATATGTGGATAGGAAAGGACTGGAAGGATATGGGACAACTGCAGGGAAATGGGGTTAGTGTGGATGGACATTTACAAGGTGGAGTTGAACCCCTCTGTTAATTAAAACCAAACACCCAGAAAAGCTCACCTCACCTCCTAATCTGTTAAAATATGAGCCACACAGATTTCCTAAATTCCACTATTTAAACATTCACAAATTAGTTTGTTAACTTTAATAGTGAACACTAAACAACGGCTGTTCACAAATACAAGCCCCTCTTTTCTTTGCTACTTACTATCTGTTTCCAACTCTGTAAAAATATGCTGTTCCAACAACCCACATATTAAACATTACAATCTCAAGACCACTGAGTCTCTATCTTTCCTGCTGTGTTCACTCTTTCAGCTGCTGATCTCCCTGGGTCACATTTTGTTTTACTGCAAGTAGGTTTGTCATGATCATGTATCTTTGATAGAGAGTGTTTGAGATGGCCAGTTAGCACTCCTGCTCTGCAGCAGTTACTCTGCTGTTGGATGGCAGTAGCTCTCTCTCCAGTGTTCAAAATGCCGAGTTCACTTACTCCACATGATACAATAATTCTCATAATTTGATTGCTTTCCAGCTGTCCAAACAGTAGTATTCTACTTCAGTTGGCTTCTGGTGTCCTGAGCATAATTTAAATTACTAATACGTCATCCCCACCTGCTTCATTCAATGCTGTGTCCTCCTCAGGTGCTGTTTAGTTCACTCACCTACTCGGTCTAATCTCTCCCTCACCTCACATACATAATCCAAGTGTGAGATCTCCGACTTTGGTCCAGTCAATTTAGATTTAATTCAATTCAAAGGATTTCACTTCATCTACGAAGATTAACACAAAGGAAGTAAACAGAGTAGATTTATTTGGGGCATCTTCGATGATAAGCAATTTACTGGGACACCTTTATCCCAATCATTTGGCCAATCCTGACAGTACACTGTTAACATAGTCTTCAGGGTCTAATGCTAACTTTTCAATACTCCCTGGGATTCAGGATGGGACACCCTTGATTTGAAGTGCTGTATGCCTATGCTATCCATGACTTCCTTAAATAGCTGAGTAAAATGAGACTCTTGGTCTGACTAAATCTCTCTGCGGACGGCACAGCGAGTAAGAAAAAGCTACCAACTCCTCTACCTCCTTTTTTGTCTTAACACTCCATAATGGAATTGCCTCTGGAAATCTGGGAGAAACATCATTATTGCCAGCAAATAATGGTTTCCACTTTTATTTTGGAGAGCGGAGCTCCACAATTAATCAGAATCCACGTGAAGGGTTCTTCAAATGCAGGATTGGCAACAAAGGTGCTGGTTGTTTATTGCCTGTGACTTACCGACCATTTGGCATGTATGACATGTAAAACAAAAATTAACCATGTCATTGAGCATTCCAGGCCACTAGAAATGCTTCTGCGCCTTAGCCTGAGTCTTCCATACACCTAGGTGACCACCTGCAGTTAGTTTGTGTGCTACCTGTAACACAGTATGCTACAAGTCAAACGATCTAGTACATTTTGGCCCATTTCCCTTCTGCACTAACCTACCGTTTTTCTCCACGTTCAGGATGTTCCTGCACCGTGACATCACACAGGGTGTCAGTTACCTGAACATCAACTCCTTTGTCTTTTTCTTACGTTTTTCCTTCCTGCTGTAACTTATGACAGTGGGATGTTGTTCCTACACAATCTGGAAAATTTCTGCGTAATTTTCTTTTAACTCCTCAGTTCCCTAGTTTCATTTGACATCTCCACCATAAGAGGTCTCTCCCACCTTGGATCTTATTAAATTGTTCACAAGAACAAACTGTATTCCTGGGACTGACACTCTGTCACTCACTCTCACTGTTACTTCCTCAATCCTGATTTGGCACTCCAATGTGATGTTTCTGTCCCCAACCTGAGTTTCTGTCCCAATTTCACAAATTATCACGCTTTTGAGTAACATGTCAGAAAGAGTGAAAATCCTTCCACCTCTTGCTATTGGGGGCTGAGAGAAAGTGAGGACTGTAAATGGTGGAGATCAGAGTTGAAAAGTGTGGGGCTGGAAAAGCACAGCAGATCAGACAGTATCTGGGAGGCAGGAGAGTTGACGTTTCAGGCTTAAGTCCTTCATCAGATAAGTGGGGGGTAAGGGAGGGGGAAGGTGGCTGAGAAATAAATAGGAGAGTGGGGGTGGAGATGGGTGGAAGGTAGCTTGCAAGGCGATAAGTAGATGTTGCTGGAGTGCGATGGTGATAGGTCAGAGAGGAAAGTGAAGTGGATAGGTGGTAGGACAGCTGGAACCCTCAAATTATACAGCATCAACATCGACTTCACCAATTTCCAAATCCTCCGTCCCACAACCTTATGCCAGATACAATCATTCAAAGTAACACTGCCCTCTTGAACTGTCTTAATTGTCCATCGTCCTTCCCACCTATCCACTCGATCCTCTCCTCCGACATATCACTATCACTCCCACCTACATCTTCCTATCGCCCTCCCAGTGACCCTCCCACCAGCCCACCTCCTACCCTCCTCTTTATCTTTCAGCCTCCTTGTTCCCCTGCCACATTCCTGACGATGGGTTTATACCTGATATGTAGATTGTCCTGCTCTTCAGATGCTGCCTGATCTGTTGTGCTTTTCCGGCACCTCACTTCTCAACTATTCGAGACTGAGCAGGTCCCGTATCTCATATATAATAATATATAATAATTATAATTAATCATCCTCCCCCGCACCCCCCCCCCCCACCTTCTGAGTAAACATTATCCACAGAGGCGAATTCTTCATAGACCCCAGGCACTGACTCTGTACCGAGGCTGTGCACTCTCCTACAGCTCCTTGGAGACTTGGGGTCTTCTTTAACAGTTTCACTAATGCCACTGGCTTAGCCTCTTCTACCACACCTTTTCCCAAAGTGTCTTCCTTAAACCCCCAGCACGGTGTGTCCCAGCTACTGCAGTGAAAGCTCCTTTTCCCAGTGCCTTTCTTAAACCATCGGCACTGTAATTTTATGAGTTTCACTCCATAATAGGGAGAACACCATAGGCCTTTCACCTCCTTTCAACTCCCTTGGGCTTCTTTTTTCACCTGTAGTAAACTATTGTGCGCTACTGTTCGCTTTGTAATGTGTGATCTCCCCTTTTCACAGTTTCTATCCTTCACAGGATGAAACTCCTTCCAGAAGCTAAATTTCATCTCATGCACCAATGCATATTTACCTGTCATTTCTGCCGCGCTTCTCACTTCTTGAAATTTCTATTTATTCACATGAATTCTTACCATCTCTGGAAGTGCGTCTTTAAACTCCTCCAGCAGAATTATCTCCCTTCGAGCCTCACATGTCTTATCCATTTTTAAGGCCAGCCCCCATCTATCAAAATGACTCTGTTTAATTCTTTCAAACTCAACATAAGCATGACCTGGTTTCGTCTCTATATTTCTGAACCTCTGCCTATATTCTTCTAGTGCCAATACATGACCAACCAAAATAGACAGATTGACATCTGCATAATCGCTTGACTCCTCATCTGCCAATGCTGCAAATACCTCACTCCTGTGCCCACCAGCGTGGTCTGAACGCGCATTACCCACAAGTTCACTGGACACGCCATCTGCCGAGCCATTTTGTTTTTCAAATGGAATAAAAACAGATATTGACATTTTTCTCACCGAAATATGACAATGTAATATCATAGCTGCATGCATCCCTTCATCTCTATCCTGTTAATCTAACTTTCTTGTCTAATTCCCAAATTCCGAATTTCAAATTCTCTCTCTTTTCCTCTCTTTCCCTTTCTCTTTCTTCTCTCTCTGTTTCCGTCCCTATTTTCACCTTCTAACTCCAGTTCCCATATTTGCAATTTAAGTTTTTTCTAACCCTACTGCAGTTGCCTGTTTCTCTGACACACCAAAGTGCTTGACCATCTCCGTTACAATTTCAGCTTTCCTTTTGTCCCTGGTTAAACCCAATTCCAACCTATTTGCTCATCCTAAAAATATTCCTTCTTCTGACTTTGTAAACTTCCTTGGCAAATTTGGGAAATTCTTTAGTAATGTTAAAAAAAAATTCTCTCACTTTTACTTTAACCCACCACAAGTTAACAAAATTAAATTAATCTTCCCAATGGTTTTATTTGAAGATCCAGGTCACTAATTGCAATGTGTTGGAATCTGCTGGGACCTTTTGTACCCCAAATCTGTTCAAGTCTGTCTAAGTCCCCAGCAAGGCCCCAAACTGTTATGACATCAATGTCAAACCCCTCTGTTAATTAAAACAACACATCCAGAAAAGCTCACCTCACCTCATAATCTGTTAAAACGTGGGTGACAGAGAACACCTAAATTCCACTAATTAACGAAAAATAACAATTTATATGCATGCAAGTTAGCTCGCTGAGCATGAATATTTGTTTTCAGGCATTTTATCACCATGATTAAGTGACATCATCAGTGTGAGTCTCCGCTGAAGCGCTGGTGGGTATGTCCCGTCTCTCTATTTATAGGTTTTTCTTTCTTAAGGTGGGTGATGTCGTTCCGGTTTTTTTTATTCCAAGAGGAGGTAGATAGGATCCACGTTGATGCATTTATTGATGGACTTCTGGTTAGAATGCCATTCCTCTGAGAACATACTTGCGTGTCTTAGTATGTTCGTGTGTTGTTCCAGTCAAAGTGATGCCCTTCTCTGTCTGTATTATGGAATATAGTGATAGTGCGTCATGTATTTTGGTGGCCAGTTGGTGTTCATGTATCCTGGTAACACGACAACAGGACCATTACAATGGCAGAAAAAAGATTTGTATACATTGTTTAATCAATGTGTGTGTGCAGATATTTTTCATATGTGCACAACACATTCTAAATGAACAACGGAGACACAGTTATTGAAAAATGACGCACATGATGTATAAAATTTATACAACATCATTTGATGCTCATCTAATGTGATATGTTCCCCTTCTCGCAGTGTTCCTTCCTTTTCAGGAATTCTGTACTCTAATTTGTCATTCGTATCAGGTTGTGCATTATACATTCTTTCTTCTGGCTTCCCAACTTATTTCAGTTAATCCCCTTTCTACCGGGACTTCACTATATTGTCCTGCTGGGTGCATTCCAAATCTAGTGTCTGTCATGTTATTGGAGATAAAAATTCTGGCATCAGACCCGGCATTTGAATACAATACTCTGTTGTAACTGCTCTGAACAAAGGACCACAGCACACAGGAATTGCCAAAACATTGAGGGATGTGCATCTACTTCTTTCAATAATCTAGTTTACTCATTTTTCACATGCCCCCATCTATATCCTCTCTCTCATTCTCTCTTTGTATCCAGATAAGAAATTTGCCAATTATTCTTTATGTCCCATCTCTCAAAACACCTTATTTCGATTTATATCTATTCGTCTCTTCTTGATGTAATGTGATTATAATTGAGCAATGTCACTACAAAGACATGAGGGAGGTGCTGTCCAGGATTAATTGGAAGGGGAGCGAAGCAGGGAAGACCACGGAGCTATAATGGCAGGAATTTATGTTGGATAATTCGGAGGATATCAGAAATCCTCCCAAAAAAGATGAAACATACTCATGGGAGGACAAGGCAGCCATGAGTGATAAGGCAGCGAACCAAAAGAGAAAACATACAATGTGGTGAAGCTGATTGGGAATACAGCGAATTAATTGGTTCTCAAACTACATCAGGCTGGCATCCCTGACACTGCAGAGCTCTTATTCATTGTCAGGGAGAGAAACAGAGGGAAACACATTCAACTTAAACCCAGAAGATGGGATTACTCAAGGGAAAAGATTCAGATGAATTAATCAATTGAATAAAATCAGTTAAATGTTTTTACGGAATGTTTCAGATTGGAAACATGACCTCAGCAGAATGAGAATATGAAAATGCAAGTATTTCCACATCAGAAACCAGAGTAGGTCACTGAGGACAGGGCTGATGGGTGAAAGGGTCTCGATGTGAACTTGGGGACAGACAGCAGAATTGTATTGCCGATATGGCAGCTCAAAACTTCGTATTCATGTTGTGCTGTAGACCACAGCAGCACGAGAAGCAGAATACCATTCAACCACCACCTGTAATATCTTACCCAGGGATAATCTCCTCAGTCTGACATTACAATCAACACGATCTATATATCAGTAGTGACTGTGGGTGAACATGGCAGGGTCAGAACCACGTGAACCTAAACCTGCTTTTCCCATCAGAGAGAGGCAGGAGCTGGGCGGAAGTGAAGTCGGAACGCCAAGCCGGTCGGGAAGGTAAGTGATTGCTATTTAAGTGGAAGTGATTACGCCACAGTTGAAGAGGGTGAAGACATGACTGCCCAGCTGGTTCAGTGTGCTGCGTTCTTGATGAGGGAGGTCAATGACTCTGGTGTGTCTGGCTCGTATAAGTGTGGAAAGTGTGTGCACATTCAGTTACTGACAGAGCATATTGCAGCGCTGATGAAAGAACTCGAGGACCTTAGGCTCATCCGAAAGAACGAGATCTTTCTGGACAAGACCTTCAGCGAGGTTATTACACCAATTGTACCAGAAGAGAGCTGAAGAGAGCAGATGATGAGGAAGGCAGAGTGGAGGCAGGTGCAAGAGACCCCGGGGGAAGTACCTGTCAGGAACAAGTTGAAGCTTTTGGAAACAGTAGAGACTGATAACACTGCCAGTCCGCAAGGCAGCCAGGTCTGTCAATCAAACTTTGGCGTGGAGGCAGAGCGGAAGAGTCAGACATCGCACAGAGACCGTGGTAATAGGGGACTCCATAGGAGTTGATGGGAAGGGTGAGGGCAGTAACAAATTAAAAATACTATATATGAATGCGTGAAGCATTAGACATAAGATGGATGAGCTTGAGGCACTTTTGGAAATTGGCAGATACGATATTGTGGGGATAACTGAGATGTGGCTTCAAGTGGACAGGGCCTGGGAAATGAATATTCAAGGCTACATGTGCTATCGTAAGGACAGACTGACGGGCAGAGGGGGTGGGGTGGCCATGTTGGTAAGGGATGATATTCAGACCCTTGCACGGAGGTACCTAGAATCAGGGGATGTAGAGTCAGTGTGGATAGAGCTGAGAAATACTAAGGGTAAAAAGACCCTCTTGGGAGTTATCTACAGGCCCCCAAACAGTAGTCTGGATGTCAGATGTAAGTTAATTCAGGAGCTGAAATTGGCCTGTCGCAAAGATGTTATTACAGTTGTTATGGGAGATTTCAACATGCAGGTAGACTGGGAGAATCAGGATGGTATTGGAACTCAAGAAAGAGACTTTGTGGATTGCCTCAGAGATGGAATCTTAGAACAGCTGGTGCTGGAGCCGACCAGGGAGAAGGCAATTCTGGATCTGGTATTGTGCAACAAACCAGAATTGGACAGGGACCTCGAAGTGAAGGAGCCATTGGGAAGTAGTGACCATAATTCAATAAGTTTCAATCTGCAATTTGAGAGCAAGAGGGTACAATCGGAAGTGACAATTTTTCAGTTGAATAAAGGGAACCATGGAGCTATGAGGGAGGAGCTGGCCAAAGTTCAGTGGTGCAATACCTTAGCAGGGATGACAGTGGAGGAACAATGGCGGATATTTCTGTGTATAATGCAGACGTTGCAGGATCAGTTCATTTCAAAAAGGAAGAAAGATCCTAGGAGGAGGCATGGGTGGCCGTGGCTGACGAGGGAAGTTAAGAATCATATAAAGTTAAAAGAGAAAATTTATAACATAGCACAATGAAGGACTGGGAAGCTTTTAAAGAACAACAGAGGATTATTAAGAAGGAAATAGACAGAGAAAAAATGAGGTACCAAGGTAAACTGGCCTATAATATAAAGGAGGATAGTAAAAGTTTTTTTTAGCTTTGTGAAAGGCAAAAAGATGGTTAAGACTAAAATTGGGCCATTGAAGACAGAAACAGGGGAACAAAGAAATAACAGAAGAATTGAATTGGTACTTCAGATCTGTGTTCACTGGGGAAGACACAAGCAATCTCCCTGAGGTAATAGTGGCTGAAGGACCTGAACTGAAGGGAATTTATATTTGCCAGGAATTGGTGTTGGAGAGACTGTTAGGTCTGAAGGTTGATAAGTCCCGTGGGCCTGATGGTCTACATCCCAGGGTACTGAAGGAGGTGGGTCGAGAAATCGTTGATGCATTGGTGATTATTTTCAAGAGTTTGATAGATTCGGGATCAGTTCCTGCGGATTGGGGGGTGGCTAATGTTATATCACTTTTTAAGAAAGATGGGAGAGAGAAAGCAGGAAATTATAGACCAGTTAGTCTGACCTCAGTGGTGGGAAAGATGCTGGAGTCTATTATAAAAGATGAAATTCCGACACATCTGGATAGTAGTAACAGGATATGTCAGAGTCAGCATGGATTTATGAAGGGGAAATCATGCTTAACTAATCTTCTGGAATTTTTTGAGTATGTAACTCTGAAGATGGATGAGGGAGATCCAGTAGATGTAGTGTACCTGGACTTTCAGAAAACTTTTGATAAAGTCCCACATAGGAGGTTAGTGAGCAAAATTAGGGCGCATTGTATTGGGGGCAAAGTACTGACTTGGATTAAAAGTTGGTTGGCTGATAGGAAACAAAGAGTAGTGATAAACGCATCCATTTTGGAATGGCAGGCAGTGACCAGTGGGGTACCGCAGGGATGAGTACTGGGACCGCAGCTTCTTACAATACATGTTAATGATATAAAACATGATATTAGTAATAATATTAGCAAATTTGCTGATGATACTAAGCTGGGTGGCAGGGTGAAATGAGATGAGGATGTTAGGAGATTACAGGGTGACCTGGACAAGTTAGGTGAGTGGTCAGATGCATGGCAGATGCAGTTTAATGTGGATAAATATATGGTTATCCACTTTGGTTACAAGAACAGGAAGGCAGATTACTATCTAAATGGAATCAATTTAGGCAGTACAGAAAGATCTGGGTGTTCTTGTACACCAGTCAATGAAGGTATGCATGCAGGTTCAGCAGGTAGTGAAGAAGGCTAATAGCATGCTCGCCTTCATAACAAGAGGGATTGAGAATAGAAGCAATGAGGTTCTTCTGCAGCTGTACAGGGCCCTGGTGAGACCATACCTGGAGTACTTTGTGCAAATCTGGTCTCCAAATTTGAGGAAAGACATGCTGGCTATTGAGGGAGTGCAGCGTAGGTTCACGTGGTCAATTCCTGGAATGGCGGGATTACTTTACACTGAAAGACTGGAGCGACTGGGCTTGTATTCCCTTGAGTTTAGAAGATTAAGAGGGGATATGATTGAGACATATAAGATTATGCAAGGATTGGACACTCTGGAGGCAGGAAACATGTTTCCGCTGATGGTTGAGTGCCGAACCAGAGGACAAAGCTTAAAAATATGGGGTAGATCATTTAGGACAGAGATGAGGAGAAACCTCTTCACCCAGAGAGTGGTGGCTGTGTGTAATGCTCTGCTCCAAAGGGCAGTGGAGGCCCAGTCTCTGGATTCATTTAAGAAAGAGTTGGATAGAGCTCTCAAGGATAGTGGAATCAAGGGTTATGGACATAAGGCAAGAACAGGATACTCCTACTCCTGCACGTATTGTCTATTGTCTATTGATGCTAACCCATTAATGTTACTGCACTTGAGCAATTGATCTGATCACAGCTCGCAGTCCTGCTACATTCAGTCATAAATAGTGATGGACGATTAAACAAATGACTGGAGGAAAGGGATCAACAAACATCCCCATCCTAGATAATGGAACAGACCTTCATATCAGTGTAAAAGACAATGATGTAATATCTGCGCCAACCTCAGCCAGAAGTGTTGAGTCGATGATCCATCTCAGTCTCGCCATGATGCCCACAGAATCACAGATGACAGTTTTTAATCAATCTGATTCACTGCATGTGAGTTGAAGAAACAACTGAACACATTAGATACGACCAAGGCAATGGGCCCTGAACCTATTCCTCCAATAGGACTGAAACCTTGTGCTGCACAACAAGCCGTGTCCCTGGGGAAGCTGTTTCATTCCAGCTCCAACTCTAACATCTCCCTGGCAATGTGGAAAATTACACTGCTATGTCCGGTCCCCTAAGAGGGGAATAATTACAATCTGACTAATTACCACTCCCTCGGGACAGTCACGATAGTCAAGTTGGTGGGAGTTCTTTTTGACCGAGCTGTCAAGCAGCACAGAAATAACTAGCTCAGTGTTGTCTCTGATAGGTCCCCATGTAGAGATGGGGCTGTTGTGGAAATGTCATTGGTTACTAATCCAGACCAGGCTAATGGTCTGGCAGCGGGTGGATGTTTAAAATAATTAATTAAATATTAAGATGCAAAATCTGGTGTCAGTAATATGACCTTGAAGCCAATATCGATTGTAAACACGAATTTGCTTCCCCAATGGACTTTTAGGAAGTAAATCTCTCATGCTTTCCTGGTCTGTCCTAAACGTGACTCCAGATACACATAAATGATAAACGTTTCAATGGTCTCTGAGTCGGCCAAGCCAGATAATCTATTGTTTCAAACTGCTCCAAGCTCTTAAAGGATAAAACCAGACAGAACACCCGGCACCAGCCTCGGTATCGGAAAAGGGAACGGTAAACACAATCCTGTCGATCCTGCAGACACCTCCTTCCAAACATCTGAAAGTTTGTGACAACTTTCCCACAGACTACACAGAAACACCGGTAAAGGAGAAGGTTATAAAACACGTTGAGCCTCACCCATTCTAGTTCATGTTCAAACATCTCCTCAATGGACTTATCCCACACTATGAATATGTCCATTAATGTGAGTAACCTTGGAGAGCTATAAAATAAGAAATGCAGTACTCCCTTTGGTCCATCAAGTTTGCTCCCCAATTCAGCCTTATGATGGCTGGCCGTTTATTTCCACACCGTACTCCTGCTCTCCCACCATCCCTTTCCTGTCTCTAAATCCTTATTTATATACAGTGTCTTGGCTACCAGGTGTGAGCGAATTCCCCAGGGTCACCAGTGCCTGAGTGCAGACATTTATTCTCATCTCAATGCAGAGTGTCCTGCCTGTATCTAATACTTTGGCCCCTTGTTTTAGACATACCAGCCAGGGGAATTATCATTCCTGCTTCCAATCTGTCTCACCCTGTCCGAGTGTTATATATGTTACTGAAATCTCCACTCATTTTCCTAAAGCCCATGGAATACAGGCCTAGTTGCCCCAAACTCTGCTCCCACAACAAACCTGTCATCCCAGAGATCAGTCTGGCCATCCTTCACTGCATTCCCTCAATGTCAGGTTTGTCCTTTATTAGGTAAGGAGACCAAAACTGCACACCATACTGCACAATGTTCGAGATGGGGTCCCAACAAGGCCCTGTACAGCTGCAGGAAGAAACCCATACTCCTGGACTCAAATCCCCCTGAAATGAAGGTCAATGCATCAGTTACCTTCCTAACTACTTTCTGTTCCTGCAATATTGTTTTCAGTGACTGGTGTACAGGGAGATTCAGATCATTTTCCATATTACAACTCCCCCCTTGGAGGGTCTGTGTACACTGGTCAACTGACCTCTGGGTTGAGACCTCACTGTGCAGCAGGGACCTTGGAGGGCTGCTCAGAAGGAAACAACAAAAAGGAATATACTTCGCTTTGTAGATCAACATGGTTCAAGCATAGGCTGCCAATCGCTTGTTCCCACCAAAGGGCACATGGTCACCTCTACCCACCTCACTCTCCATCTGCAACGTATTTGCCCATTCACTCCACTTGTCTCAGTCACCTTGGAGCTTTTCCTACAACCTCCTCGACCACTCACAATCCCACATCCTTTAGTGCTGTTAGCAGGCTGGGATTTGATACCCGCAACCAAATGCTTAATGCGTTTTGTGAACAGTGGGGCCCGAGCACCGATCCCTGCGATACCTCAGTAACCTTCCTGTGTTCATTCTATTTTTCTGATTTATTTATTTCGTGAATCTGGGTGTCACTGGCTGGGCCGGCATTTATTGCCCGTCCCTAGTCGCCCTTGAGCAGGTAGTGGTGAGCTGCCTTGTTGAATTGCTGCAGTCCACCTGTCCCACAATGCCATTTGGGAGGGAATCCCAGGATTCTGACCAAGTTGCAGTGAAGGGAAGGTGATATATTTCCAAATCAGGATGGTGGATGGCTTGGAGGGGAACTGAAGATGGTGGTGTTCCCATACATCTGCTGCCCTTGTCCTTTTGGATAGACGTGGTCGTGAATTGGAAAGAGGGTGTCTGAGGATCTTTGGTGAACCATTTCAGTGCGGATTGTAAAACACTGCTGCTGCTAAGCGTTGATGGTGGAGTATTGTGGATGAAACGACACTCAAACTGGCTGTTATGCCCAGAATGGTATCAAGCTTCTTGAGTGTTGTTGGGTCTGCAATCATCCAGGAAAATAGGGAGTAGATTAGATTACTTACAGTGTGGAAACAGGCCCTTCGGCCCAGCAGGTCCACACCGACCCGCCGAAGCACAACCCACCCATACCCCTAACCTAACACTACGGGCAATTTAGCATGGTCAATTCACCTGATCCGCACATCTTTGGACTGTGGGAGGAAACCGGAGCACCCGGAGGAAACCCACGCAGACACGGGGAGAACGTGCAAACTCCACACAGTCAGTCGCCTGAGGCGGGAATTGAACCCAGGTCCCTGGCGCTGTGAGGCAGCAGTGCTAACCACTGTGCCACCGTGCCGCCCTAACACTACTCTATCACACTTCTGACTTATGAATTGTAGATAATGGACAGGCTTTTGGAAGTCAGGTTGTGAATTACTCGCCGCAGTATGCCTTGCTTCTGACCTGCTCTTGTAGTTACTGTGTTTATGTGGGCGAGTCTCGTGAGTTTCTGAGCAATGATTATCCCCCAGGATTTTGATACTGGGGGATTCAGTGATGGTAGCACCATTGAATGTCAAGGGGCAGTGTTTAGATTGTATTTTAGTGGTGATGGTCACCGTCTGGCATTTGTGTGGCTTGAATATTACTTGCCACTTGTCAGCCTGGATACTGTCCAGATCTTGTCTCATTTGGACATGGATTACTTCGGTTCTGAGGAGCCACAAATGTTGCTGAACATTGTGATATCATTGGCGAACATCCCCACTTCTGACATTGTAATAGAGGCAAGCCATTGATGAAGCAGACCTGAAGATGCTTCGGCCTAAGCCGCTGCTCTAGAGATTCCTACAGACTTGTCCTCGAGCTGAGTTGACTGACCTTCATCAGCCATGACCATCTTCCTATGTGTCAGGTATGATTCTAACGAGCGGGGAGTTTAACCCGGATACCCATTGATTCCAGTTTTGCTAAGGTCACTTGATGCCACACTTGGTCGAAGGCAGCTTTGATTTAAAGCCCTGTCACTCTCACCCCACCTCTGGAATTCAGCGCTTTTGTCCATGTTTGAGGGAATGAGGTCAGAAGCTGAGCGGCTCTGGTAGAGTCCAAACTGGCGTCATTGACCAGGGTATTGCTGAGCAGGTGCTGCTTGACAGCACTAACACGTTCCATGATAGATAGTAGACTGATGGGTTGGTAATTGGCCGGATTGGATTTTTTCTGCTCTTTATGCATAGCAGGTACTTGGGTACTTTTCCATACAATCGGGTAAATGTCGTTGTTGTAACTGTATGGGAACTGCTTGGCTAGGGAAGTGGCAAGTTCTAGAGCACATGTTTTCAGTGCTATTGCCAGAATGTAGTCAGGGTATGTACCCTTTGAAGTATCCAGTGTCTACAACCGTTTCTGGATATTGCATGGATTAAATGGAATTGCTGATGACTGGTAACTGAATTACAGAGGACCACTGAAGGAGGCCAAGATGGATCATGCGCTCAGCATTTCTTACTGAAGATTGTTGAGTATGCATCAACCTTATCTTTTGCAATGAAGACCTAGGATATTGCATCATTAACGATGGAGATATTTGTGGAATCTCCTTCTCCAGTGACTTGTTTAATTGTCCCTACCATTTCTCCACGAGATGTGGAAGAACTGCAGAACTGAGATCAGATCCGTTGCTTTTGGGATCACATAGCTCTGTCTCTTACATACTGATTATGCTGCTTGGCCCACATGTTGTCCTGTTTGGTGGTTTCGTCAGGCTGTCCCCTCATTTTCAGGAATGGCTGGTGCTGCTCCTGCACACTCCATTGAATCAGAGTCTATTCTCTGGCTTGATAGTAATTGTTGCAAGGGGGATATGCCAGGCCATGAGGTTGTGCGGGAGTCCAATTCTGCTGCTATTGATGACTCACAACACCATATGAAAACCCAGAATTGAACTGCTAGATCTGTTCGAAGTCTGCCCCATTTAGTACAGTGATAGTGCCACCCAATATGATGGAGGCTATTCTCAATGTGAAGGTGTGACTTTGTCTCCATAGTGACTATGCGATGGTCACTCTTACAGATACTGTCATGGAGAGATACTTCTGCAACTGGCAGATTAGTACGAATGAAATCAAATATGTCTCGTTAGTTCCTTCACCAACTGCGGCAGACCCAGTCTAGCAGTTATGTTCTGTAGAACCCGACCAGTTCGATCTGTAATGCTGCAGCTGAGCCACACTTGGTGGTGGACATTGAAATCCCCCACCCAGAGTACAACTTTGTGTCCTTGCCACACTCAGGGCTTCCTCCAAGTGTTGGTCAGCATGGAGGAGTACTGATTCATCAGTTAAGAGAGACTGGTACATGGTAATCAGCAGGAGGTTTTCTTTCCCATGTGTAAACTAACGCCTCGAGACCTATGGGATACGGAGTCACTGTTGAGGACTCCCAGAGCAATTCCCTTCCAATTGTATCCCACTCTGCCATCACTTCTGCTGTATCTGTTACTAATTCTAATAACCACTAATAATTACTAATTCAAAGTTTGTGAGAAGATTTATAGCTCGGGTGCCTGTTGTTGTGGTTCTGTTCGCCGAGCTGGGAATTTGTGTTGCAGATGTTTCATCCCCTTTCTAGGTGACATCGTCAGTGCTTGGGAGCCTCCTGTGAAGCGCTTCTGTGATGTTTCCTCTGGCATTTGTAGTGGTTTGTCTCTGCCGCTTCCGGTTGTCAGTTCCAGCTGTCCGCTGCAGTGGTCGGTATATTGGGTCCAGGTCGATGTGCTCATTGATTGTGTCTGTGGATGAGTGCCATGCCTCTAGGAATTCCCTGGCTGTTCTCTGTCTGTTGTGCTGGTGAGACAGGAGATATTCGGGAAGGTGATGGGGTGTCTGGGATATAGTCATACTCACAGAATCATATCTTACAGACAATTCAGGCTGTTGCTTGATGAGCCTATTTATTTCTATTTACTGTTTCCTGCCAGCTGTCCCATTCTGGAAACATGGTCATATATTCGCCCCAATCCACTCAGACTTTATTTTGCAAACTAGCTTTACCAAAACTTTCCTGAAAATCAAAGTACTTGTCTCCCAGACCGTTTCTCAAACATAATCCCCATTTCATAAATCCGTGTTACCGTTGTCTGTGACCATTATTTTCAGTCCCAATAATTTCTCCTAAATCTTTTATTTACTATGTTCTATGCTCCATGTACTCGAACCCTTTTGCCACACCCGACTTGGTTTTCCTCGTATTGTTTGAAAGTTTTGTGAAGACAGACCTGAAGTAGCTGTTTCATTGTTCTGCCATTTCCGTTACCCATTCTCCATTCTCTGGTTTCAGATTGTAAGGAAGCTGCACTTGTTTTCTCATGCTTCTCACATTGACATGATTTGACGAGCTATTACAGTTCACTCTTATAAACTTTGTGAATATACTCTTCAGAAACCCATCAATTCCTGCCTTTTGCTCCTCAATAATTTACCTTCCACACCATATACTCACAGGAGCATAGACCAACAGAAATACAGCACAACCTATATTAGTCCCACTTTGAAACAACAGGCCCATAGCAGGAAATGTTATGACACTTCCAAGTGCTCGTCCAAGTACTTTTTGATGGTTATGAGGCTACCTGTGATACCTCCACTCTCAGGAAGTGAATTCCAGACGCTAACAGCTTCTGGGCGAAGAACAAACCTCAAATTCTCTCTAATTCTCAAACCCTTCACTTTAAAAGTGTTCTCACTTGTTCTCAACTCTCTGACTAAAAGGAGCAGCTGCTGTTTATCCACCCACGTCCATGCTTCTCATAATCGTTGCCTTCTGAATCACATCCCCCTCAGCCTTCTCTGCTCCAATGTAAACAACCCGAGCTTATCCAGTTTCTCTCCATAGCGATATGCTCCATCCCAGGGAACATCCTGGTGAATCTCCTCTGCATACCATCCAGGACAACCGTACCTTTCCTTTTAAGTCGCTTCCAGAGCTACATACAGTACTCCATCTTGGCCTAACCAATGCTGTGTATAGTTCTTATAATCTACACCCCGATTGATTAATGCTACATCCAAGGTCCAGTTCTTAGCTAGTCCATTACCCTGCTCAGTCCCATTCAGTGATGTGTGGAGAAGAACGAACTGAGCTTCCCAATGTGCCATTCATTGATTACTCCCCTGTCTGGTTCCTTCTTCCACTGTGCATCACCTCATATTTATCAGGGTTACGTTCCATCTGCCATTGATCTGACCATCTGACCATTCCATCTGTACCTTTCTGTAACATAAGACCTTTCTCCTCATTGCCAATCAACCAGGCAAACACAAATTTGCTTATCACAATTCCCACCCCTTTCACCCAACCCCTTCATTCACATCTGCACCATTTATGAAAACCACAAATAATAAGGGACACAGCACTTATCCATGTGATACACCAGGGGACACTGGTCTCCAGTCACACAAACAACATTATCCCACCACCCTCTGACCCCTGACACTAAGAAACTTTCGTTGTATCTTGTCACATTACCCTTGATTCCATGAGATTTTACTTTATTTTAAAGTTTCCCATATGGGGCTTTGTCGAAGGCCTTGCTGCAATACTAAATAAGTGACCTCCTCAAACTAATTCAATCAAATTCATTCGATTTGACTTCCTTCTGATAAAATCATGATGATTATCTCTGATCCGATCTTGCTACTCTGATTGGAGTTCAATTTTATCCTTCCGTGTTTTCTCCAGTAGTTTCCTTAACTGTGAATTAATATTCGTTCAACTATACTTCCCTGGTCTATTCTACCACCCATACTGTGAAGTTATATATCACACAACACCAGGTTATAATCCAACAGGTTTAACTGGAAGCACACTAGCTTTCGGAGCGTCGCTCCTTCATCAGGTGATTGTGGAGGACACAATTGTAAGGCACAGAATTTATAACAAACATTTACAGTGTGATGTAACTGAAATTATACATTGAAAATTACCTTGACCATGTATTGAGTCTTTCATCTGTTCGAATAACATGATCGTTTCACTTCTTTCGTGTGTAAATCAAAAACAACTTTTCGTAAAAAAAAAGTTGCTTCCTCAGGTTAAATGTAACAATTGGTGTTAGCTAGACAATATGTCGAAGGTGTTAGCGCTCTGTCTATGCCATGATGTTTAGATGATTCTAATCTAAAAAGTGAGATAACAGAGTTTTACACTAATTCATGCAGTTTTTGAGCAAAGTATAATGTACTCTGCAATTACAAATTCACCCCACAAAATATATGAGTGCTTGTGGATCTTTATGTCAGTCTGTTTGTGTGTCTGTCTGGGTTGGAGGTTGTGAGTGTGAGAGAGAGTGTATATGTGTGTAGTGAGTGTAGAGTGCCTTAAGTCTGCGAGGGGTGTAGGTGTGAGTGTGGGAGAGTGTGTGTGTACGTGTGTGTCTGGGCTGGGGGGTTGTGTGTGTCTGTGAGAGAGAGTGTAGAGTGCGCATGAGTGTAGAGTGGCCTATGTCTCTGAGAGGATGCATGAGTGAGTGTGGGGAGGGTGTGTGTCTGTAAGAGTGTGTGTGTGTGCCTTCCGTGTGTATATATGTGTATAGGAGTGGCTCTGTGTTTGTGTAGTGTGTGTGTGTGTAGATGTGTCTGTGTGTAGATGTGTATATAGTGCAATGGTCGTCACCTGTAGTGTGACATGAACATAAGGAGCCAGTTGAGGCCCTCGTTATGGGTATGGAACTTAACTATCAGCCTCTGCTCGGCCACTTTTCCCTGTTGCCTGTCCCGAAGTTCGGCTTGGAGGATGGTCACCTGAAGGTCCGAGGTCAAATGCCCTGGACCACTGAAGTGTTCCCCAACTGCGAGGCAACACTCCTGTCTGTTGATTGTTGTGTGGTGCCAATTCATCCATTTCCGTGGCCTTTCTTCGGTTTCCCCAATATACCATGATTCAGGGCATACTTGCCTGCTACGTATATGATACACAACGTTGGCTGAGTCACATGAGAACCTGCCACGTACATAGTGGGAGGTATCCCCATGTGTAATGGTGGTATCCATCTCCGCACTCTGACACATCTTGCAGCGCCTACCTTGTATGGAGTTGTCCTGAGAGCCGGGCAATGTGCTCTGAACAATGATCTGTATGAGGTTTGGCGGTTGTTTAAAGGCAAGCAGTGGAGGTATGGGAAGGTCTTGTCGGGGTGCTCATACTCATTGATATTGAGTTGCAGGTCATCAAGTACATGGTGCAGTTTTTCAGCTCCTGGGAAGTACTGAACAACGAAGGGTACCCTGTCGGTTGCAGCACATGTCTATCTCCTAAGGAAGTCATTGTGGTACCTTGCTGGGGCAACCGACAGGGTACCCTTCGTTGTTAAGTACTTCCCAGGAGCTGAAAAACTATGCCATGTTCTTCGTGACCTGCAACACATTATCAATGAGGTTGAGCACCTCACCAAGACCTTCCCCACACCTCCACTACTTCCCTTTAAACAACCGCCAAACCTCAAACAGATCATTGTTCGTAGCAAGCTGCCCAGCTCTCAGGACAACTTCATACAACCCTGTCATGGTAGGCGCTGCAAGACGTGTCAGAGTGTGGACATGGTTATCACCATTACATGTGAGGACACCTCCCACTATGTACGTGGCAGGTACTCATGTGACTCAGCCAACATTGTCTATCTTATACGTTGCAAGCAAGGGCGCCCAGAGGCATGGTACATTGGGGAAACCGAGCAAAGGCTACAGCAAAGGATGAATGGGCACCACACAACAATCAACAGAGAGAAGTGTTGTCTCCCAGTTGGGGACACTTCTGTGGTACAGGACATTCGACCTCGGACCTTCGGGTGACCATCCTCCAAGGCAGACTTCGGGACAGGCAATAGCGAGAAGTGGCCAAACAGGGGCTGATAGCTAAGAGCAGTACCCATAGGGAGGGCCTCAACAGGGCCCTTGGGTTCATGTCATACTACAGGTGACCACCATTGCACTATATACACGCACAGACACACCTACACAAACACACACACACACAGAGTCACTCCTGTACACACACATACACATGGACACATATATGCACAGACACGCACACTGACACTCGCACACAACCTTACAGACTCACACACTCCCATACTCACACATGGATGCTCTCAGAGACTTAGACCACTCTACACTCATGCAGGCACATATACCCTCTCTCTGACAGACACTCGCAAACCCCCACGCCAGACACACACACACTCGCACACTCACATATGCACCCCCTCACAGACTTAAAACACCCTACATCACTACACACACATATACATTCCCTCTCACACTCACAACCCCCAACCAAGACAAAAACACCACACACAGACAGACAAAGACCCACATGCGCACAAATATTTTGTGGGGTGAATTTGTACTTGCAGTGTTACATTGTACTTTGCTCAAAAACTGCAGGAATACAGTAAAACTCTGTTATTTGACTATTTAGATTAGAATCGATCTAAAAGCATGGCATAGACAGAGAACACAGGGCGCTAACACCTTCGACATATTGTGTAACTAACCCAATTGTTACAGTTAACCTGAGAATGCAACTTTTAAAATATGGTTTTTTGATTTACACACGGAAGAAGCGATTAAAATCTGATTGAAGATTTGTAGTTCGGGTATCCGTTGTTGTGGTTCTGCTCGCCGAGCCGAAAGTTTTTGCTGCAAACGTTTCGTTCCCTGGCTAGGGAACATCATCAGTGCTGTTGGAGCCTCGTGTGAAGCGCTGCTTTGATGTTTCTTCCTGTATTTATATTGGTTTGTTCTTGCCGCTTCCGGGTGTCAGTTTCAGCTGTAGTGGTTTGTATATGGTGTCCAGGTCAATGTGTCTGTTGATGGAGTTTAGGGATGAATGCCATGCCTCTAGGAATTCTCTGGCTGTTCTCTGTCTGGCTTGTCCTATGATAGTGGTGTTTTCCCAGTCAAATTCATGTTGCTGGTTGTCTGAGTGTATGGCTACTAGAGATAGCTGGTCGTGTCGTTTTGTGGCTAGCTGATGTTCATGGATGCGGATTGTTAGCTGTCTTCCTGTTTGTCCTATATAGTGTTTTGTGCAGTCCTTGCATGGTATTTTGTAAACTACGTTAGTTTGGATCATGCTGGGTATTGGGTCCTTTGTTCTAGTGAGTTGTTGTCTGAGCGTGGATGATGGCTTGTGTGCTGTTATGAGTCCTAAGGGTCGCAGGAGTCTGGCTGTCAGTTCTGAGACGCTCCTGACGTATGGTAGAGTGGCTAGTCCTTTTGGTTGTGGCATGTCCTCGTTACTCGGTCTATCTCTTAGGCATCTGGTGATAAAGATGCGTGGGTATCCGTTTTTGGCGAATACCTTGTATAGATGTTCCTCTTGCTCTTTTCGCAGTTCTGGTGTACTGCAGTGTGTTGTGGCCCTTTTGAATAGTGTCCTGATGCAGCTTCGTTTGTGTGGAAACGTTTGCAGCAAAATCTTCCAGCTCGGCGAGCAGAACCACAACAACGGAAGAAGCTAAACTATCATGGTATTCGAATAGATGAAAGACTCAACAGACAATCAAGGTAATTTTCAATGTGTAGCTTCAGTTACATCATACTGTAATTTTTTGCTATAAATTCTGTGCCTAACAATTTTGTCCCCCACAATCACCTGATGAAGGAGTGGCGCTCCGAAAGCTAATGTGCTTCCAATTAAACCTGTTGGACTATAACCTGGTGTTGTGTGATTTTTAACTTTGGACATCCCAGTCCAACACCAGCATTTCCAAATCATGATTACTGTAAAGTGGGACCGTATTAATCGTTCTGCAGCACTCTGGCACCTCCCCAATGGTCAGATTCTAAATAAAATTAATGTTAGAGGTCATCTCACCACGTTATTCATGCTCTTCTCAAGCATTATTGTGAGATTTTCTCTAGATCTCCCGTTATGCATGTGGAGTAGAGAAGGACAATGATTTTAAACAATGCTGTGTATCACCTTAGAGAGCTGAGACTGCTCTAAACTGGGTGGGAACCTTTCAGCAGCCTGGTAATGTTTTTGCTGCCTCTGTACAGGATCTTAGTGAGATCACATTGGAGCAGTGTGTAACGAATTTTTCTACTCAATGAAGAAAGTGTATTGTTATATTGGAAGGAGCTCAGAGATAGTTCCCTCAACTGATTCCTGCAAATAAGGTGTCTTAGGATGGAGAGTTATCAGGAAAGTGGTACAGAGGCCACGATAACATCAAGCATGATTGCATTCAATGGCGGAGCTTGTTCAAGGGGTTGGATTCCTGACTGATGCTCCTCGTCCACACTCAGCCTTTCGATCGTGTTACACAGTATAGAGGGAGGACTGTCTATCAAACAGGAAGCAGGCTCTCTGGATACGTCAGTCTTAATTAGTTTGTCAGAACGTCAGCAGTGGAGTCACACAGTGACCAGTGCGGGTACCTCAACTATTTACAATCTACATCAATGATCAGGAGGTTGGAACAGATATCCAGATACTGAGTTTGGTGATGTCGCTTGGATAAGCAAGAGATTAAATTATCAAGAGAGGGTGGAGTGTCTGCAAATAGATACAGAAAGTTAAAGACAATGGATAATAATCTGGCAGGTGCAATACAACATAATATAACCTGTAATTTCATTTACAGGAATAATGGAAGGCAGTATGTTACTGAAATGGAGAGGGATTACAGGACTTCGTGATACTGTGTACTGGGGGGTTCACTCAGACCCGTTCGGACATGGAAGGTTTTTCTCCATCCCTGATGGTCTGCTCATTGACAATCCGAGTGACCCCATTGCTCTCTGTACACATGGAATACTTTTGATGTGGTTGTTTGGTGGTAGGGATGGTGTTTTGAAACGTGTAGTAAGGGGAAGGCCTTTATCCAAGATACAATTATTCCTTTCTATATGGAGACCCGTAGATGATGGGAATGGCTGCCTGCTTCTGAATGAAGGAACTGTGGCTGCTTTCAGGACAGGGGTATTCACCAACATAATATACTGTACATGGACAACCTGTAACATTAATAGAGTGTGAGCTCCTTCAGTTCCTCTACCTCTCCCCATGTAATGGCTACTCTGCAGATACCATGTTCACCTTCGGGAATCTCACTATACTGGGAAAATAAGGATACACCTGGCAGCTTCCCGCTGAGGGAGAAGCAATGTATTGACCTCATCCACCATATACATCCTCCATCACCGAATGGTGACATTGATGTTGAGATACTGGGAGAAGACAGAGCTGTCACCGACTCCGGCCTGGAAAGTTTCAGATCACAGAAGCTGAATGAAACCCTGACCCTAATAGCCACCGGCAGCCCCGTCTTCCCCCTGGTGTGAAGCTGCAGGTCGTGTTGAAGAAGGTGACACCGCTCTGTGACCAGATCCGTGTTCAGTCCAGATCCCCTCAACACTCTGTTCCTGGGTTAAGTGTAGCTTGGGAAACTGCTCCTGGAAAACCCGGAGAGGATACAGCAGATCCCTTTCCCAACACACACTCACTCCGTGGTTTCAGAGCTTCCCCTGTCTGCAGCCTCTGCTCCATTTGGTGTTCATGTTACACACTCAGATGCTGTTACCACAGTCCCCATGCTCCATCCAAAGTTTGGGTCACCCAATCCTCCGGTCTCACTGAATGTCTGAGGCAGCTCACAGCACAAGCCCCAGCAAACCATCCCCAGCAACTCCACTAACGTTTCAATAACAGGAGTCAGTCCGAAATCCCTCGGCTACAAATATTGTTGACCAGACCAGATCCCTGCAAAAATATTTTAAGAAGGCCACTTAGACCCAAACCATTCCTTATTTTAAAGAGAGATGTGAAGTGCGTTTTCCAGATATGTTGTGACTGGTCAAAGCACTCGACATTAAGCCAAATATAACCTATTCAAATGCTTTAGTTAAAATACAATCAAAGAAAATTTTGGGAGCGCTTATATGTTGGTACACTTACACAAACAATAGGTACCGTACCTTCTTGGTATACGCTGCTTGGCACAAAGATAAATTCAAATACAGATTCTTACATGCAGTTTTTTGATCTAGGAAAAATCAACATCAACACCCATCTCAGAGAGAAAAGCAGCTGGGATCTCCAATAGCTTCTGAATGCTGCAGCTAAAAACAAAACGAGAAACCCTGGTCTGAGAGAGCTGGCCACTGCCCTTCCATTGTTATCACCGTTTTAATAAAACCTAAAGGCCTCCTCAGTTATTTACTTAAACTGTTTTCAGACAGCAGTTCCGCACCTCTGCCTTTAAAACCGCTCTTCAAAAAAACAAGAGAAAATAACCTTTTTATAGTGATATAATCCTCACAACTCCACCTTTAATAAAATGATCTGTCAATATACAAAGATGGATTCATTTTAGATTTCCTAATCTTCCTCTATTAGTAGCAGATAGAAAGGATAGTGAAAAAGGTGTTTGGTATGCTTTCCCTTATTGGTCATAGTATTGAGTACAGGAGTTGGGATGTCATATTGCGGCTGGACAGGACATTGGTTAGGCCACTGTTGGAATATTGCATGCAATTCTGGTCTCCTTCCTATCGGAAATATGTTGTGAAACTTGAAAACGTTTAGAAAAGATTTACAAGAATGTTGCCAGGACTAGAGGATGTGAGCTACAGGGAGAGGCTGAACAGGCTGGAGCTAATTTCCCTGGAGAGTCGGAGGCTGAGGGGTGACCTTATAAATGTTCACTAAATTATGAGGGGCATGGATAGGATAAATAGGCAAAGTCTTTCCCTGGGGACGGGGAGTCCAGAACAAGAGGGCATAGGTTTAGGGTGAGAGGGGAAAGATATCAAAGAGACCTAATGGGCAACCTTTTTCATGCAGAGGGTGGTACGTGTATGGAATGAGCTGTCAGAGGATTTGGTGGAGGCTGATACAATTTAAGAGGCATTTGGAAGGGTATATGAATAGGAAGGGTTTGGAGGGATATGGGCTGGGTGCTGGCAGGTGGGACGAGATTGGATTGGAATATCTGGGGGCATGGACGGGTTGGACAGAAGTGTCTGCTTCCATGCTGTACATGTCTATGACTCTGTGATTCTATGACTGCAATGTGTGTGTGCGTGTGATATATATATATATATATAGACTCTGAGCATATAAATGTTCACAACGAGATTCGATTTCAATCATTTTACTCCTGCCACAAAATGCCTTTGTCTTTCTTTATCCACGTCTCCAGACTGTGTCAAATCTTAGTTTTCTCGCCCTGTCACCTGTATAATTGCAAATTGAATGGCAGCAATAATAAGATCACTCGAAACAGACTGGTATTTTTTCACCTGAATGTGTCCAAAGTTTTAAGGGGTCACAATCAGTGATAAAGATTTATCTCATGTATGTTATTCGCAATTTAAATGCTGAAATGTTGGAACGCCAACACCAAGCTCAAGGCCTCCTTCCCCATTGTGGAATAAATCTGGTGATGTTTGCCCTGGACACTCCAACCACACGTTACATAATGGAGCACTCCTCATCTCTCCAATAGTCCCTCTGAATGACATAGCTCCTCATGTCTCAGCATAAAAGAATTACATACTTCTGTACCTCTTAATGCTATAACCTCTTTACCTGCTACTCCTGGCCTATGCCGGTAAACCTTACTCTCACAGGGATATGTTTTAAGAAGCTATCACACATTCTTCTCAATCTCTCACAGAATCCAAACTTTGATTTCTGAACCCAATCATCATCAGCCATTTCAGTTTCTAATCTTGCCATTGTTACTCTCTGCTCTTCCCCATGAGTTCTCACGACTGCAGGAAGTGAATTGTTGAACTTCTCCAAAATAAGAATCTCTCTAAGAGTGCCATAGCCTTTGCTCTGTTTTTAATACTAATACCCACCTTTCAAAATTACTTTGTTTGATTCTTTCAAATTCAATGTGCGTTTAACGAGGGAGTGTTTTTTTAGATTCCAGAAACGCTATCTGTAGCTTCTGGCACAAGCTCATATGCCCTTCAGATGGCTTTCTTCACCTCCTCACAGTGGCCAGATACCTCCACTGATCGGGATGCAAATACCTACCAGCTCTGTGTGGATCAACTAAATCCACATGGTCACTGATCACTGCATTTGTTTAGCCACTTTCTCAAATGAAATTAAAAAGGCTTTCCTATTCTTCTCATCAAATTTAGACAATGCCTGGGCATATTTAAACAAAATCCCATCAGGCCTTTGGCTACTAAAGGATTGCTCATCCTCACTATCCTCCTCATCCAACCTACCGTCTGCCTTCATCTCAACCTTCTATGTCAACTTTCCTCTCTAATTGTTAACTTTTGAAGTTGATAATCTCTGGTTTTCTTCTCTCTCTTTCTCTCTTTCTTCTTCATTTCCTTTTCTTTTATTTCTACTTCTCAATTTAATTTAACTGGTTTCAATTCCTTCTCATGTTCAAGGCGCCTCATTTCAAATTGAATTCGAGCCATTTCCAAAGAGTCTGATGGCGGTTCCACCAAATGTAATTGCCGAGCTATAGCTGTAATTATCTCTCATTTTCTCACTGACAAACACAACCCCAACTCCAGCTTGTCTGCCAATTCCTAAAGCTTTGCCTTCATTACCTTTTGTATAACACCCAACTTCACTTCTTCCACACCCACAGAACTCTCAGTGACTGAAAGAATCTTTATACACAAAACACGTTTTAAACCAACCGAATTCAACATCTGGAACAACTATCATATGCGACTTTTGAACCCAATAGTCTCCATTGCATACTCTCCAGTGTCTGCATGAGAGTATTCTGGATGCTCTGGTTTCCTCCCACAATCTAAAGATGTGCACATCAGGTGAATTGTTTGTAGTTTTCAGGGATGTGTGGGTTAGATGCCTTAGTTGGGGTAAATATGTCATAATTGGGCAGAGGAATGGTTCTGGGTAGGTCACTCCTCGGAGGGTCGGTGTGGACTTGTTGGGTCAAATGGCCTGTTTGTACATTGTAGGGATTGTAATTCAAACCCAATTTGGTATTATCGATTTAGAACCAGACAAGAGTCCACCGTTAGACCAACCAGACCGCCTCAAATTATTTCAAGAAGGTAGCTTGAATGCCAAAATTTCCTTATTTTAAAGTTGGATGCAAAGTGGGGTTTCCAGATGTGATGCTATTTGACAAACCACTCACCATTAATTAAAACACAATATATTTAAACATTCTAATGAAAAGCCATGCAAAATGAAGAGGATTTTAGAATAACTTAACGATTGGAAACCTTAACTGAATAATGGACACAGTACCTTTTACAAATGAACTGTTCCAATATACTAACATCACCTAAACACACCCCATGGTAACAAGGAGCATTCAGACATACAGTTCTCCAGTCCAGGAGGAAACAGCATCAAGTGAAGCTTAAGAGAGAATAGCAGCTAGGGATAATTTACTAAAGCTTCCAACCCTTCTGGGACCTGGTGACTTACAGCTATAAGGAAAAAACTAGAAAGCCTGGGCTATGCGAGCTGGCCATTGTTACTACTATTTATTTAAAACCCAAAAACCCTGAAAGTTATTTACTTGAGCCGTTTACAGTAGGCAGTTTTGACTTTAAGATCTCTGGTTTAAAAAAAGAGAAAATAACTTCTTTTAAAATAAAATGTGACAGCATTGTCACACAATTTAGATGCCTGGTCCTTTACTCAATGCGCTTCCCGCTGTTACTGAGCGCAAGGTCACCTGAGTTGGCAAACATAGGTACAGTCCAAGTTACAAGGATGTGTTGCATAACTTCTGAAACACGCCTGTCCATGGGCCATCACATGGGACATACCGGGAAGTGAAAAACAGCCAGACACACACCATTTCACTGTTTCTGAGCTACACAGTGCCAGCACTCGATACAAAATATAGTCAAAACTCAAGGCCAGGGAAAGATACAGAGGGACAGAAATTCACATTAAAGGCAGAAACAGACAGTAAATTAACTGGGAGGAGGTTGTAGAAATATGGGGGAAAAGACAGGGCAATGGGACTAACTGGAGAAGTGAGATCTTCGAGAGTAAAATTACAAGAATGAGAACATTGAATAAAGGCGTTGTCGGATCAGCTGAAATGGTTTGTTACATCATATTCTGAATCTGCTTCACAGAACCCCACAAACAACATAAACTGGGACAAGATGACAGCCCAGCATGGACAGCTGTACAGACCATGCTAGTGTGTTGCTCAGTAAACTGCACTATCTGCCCAGCATGGAGAGCATTGCAAACTTTACTATCATAGACTAACTGTACTCGCATCAGATTACTATCTCCACTGGGAATGTTTGCTGTGTGTGTGTGTGTGTGTGTGTGTGTGTTTGTGTGTGTGTGTGTGTGTTTTCATCAGAGACTGAGATAGAGTGTGTGCGCGTGCGCGATTGGCGTGGTTGAATGCGAAACTCATTGTTTGAGAAGGAACGCACATGGAGGAAACTATTTCTAATACGAACAACTGGCAGGATTTTTGTTAATCAACAGAGAGAGAACGAGAGAATTTTCATGGACAGATGAGGTAAAGTGTTTGAAAACGTTAAAATAAAGGCATTGCCATAAAAATAGCAATATACATCCGTGTGAACATGAATGACAGATGGATGGGAGGTTGGTGTGTGTTCGAATCAGATTTGCTTCAACAGGTCTGAAGCCAGGAGCGTCAGCAGCAGATTATTAACTTCATTAAGACTGTATTTTATAACTCAAGGTTCAAACAGGAGATGGAATAAGCCAGTGAGATACATTGTGGAGTGGTGAGTATTTCAAGTTGGAAATGGACAGGGCATGGTGTCAGGAACCAGCTCTTGTTCAAAGGGATCACCCACAGTTATGACTCATCTGTTTCAGCCGCAGAAATTGACCAGGGATGGGATGGAAACAGTGGAAGGAAGTGGAATTTGTAACCAGAACAGTAGACAGTGACCTCCATGCTCTTAATATTTAAATAACAAAGGCAAAGATACAGTATATGCGGTTATCCACTGAAACTGAGTAGGTCAACACCGAGACCCATGAGTAACATTGCCAGAGCAGAGGGAGACAGTAATTGAACACTTTCATTGATGTAGTTAGTAGTTGTCTGTAGAGTAAATATCTGGATTCAGAGTTTCAACAGGAACAATAAAAGCGGGTAGAATTGTAGACTGTATGAAAGAACAGTAATACAGTCATAACCAGTTTATAGAAAAAAAAATGGACAGTGACACTTACCAGGAACACCAACGATAGCCAGGAAGGGATAATAAAAATATTGAATAATGAGAAGAGCGAAATAGATCTGCGATGATAATAACAACCAATAAAATGCAGCAAGATACCAAATATAATCGGATAAACTCCTGTCTATTGTTGGAATATTCCAATCTAATGTTCTCAGATTCTGATCCATTGTTGGAACATTCCAGTCTAATGTTCTCAGATTCTGATCTCTCCTCCCCCTCTCTCTGGATCTGCTGATCCCTGTCAGTGCTGTCGGTGATGGTCCCGCTCATGTTATGGGATAACACATTGAACGGCGCCCACTTATCATTAAACGATGGAAAGCCTCCATTGGGATAATTAGTATCCATCGAGACTGGCATTAATCACAGGCACTGAACAAATAGGATCAGTTAACCAGTTCCATACATCACTTTTCATATCACTATAAAAGGGAACATCTACTGGTTTTGGATGGAATGTATGAGGGTTGCTGAGGGATGGACCATAAATCTTTCAATTTTTATTTCTGTTTCCTTGCATACGAGATTATTAACAGAACACTTCAGGGGTCTATATGTGTTCCACTCTGTTTATGAAAGGAAGCAGTTATAAAATAACAGATCGGCTACACAAAAAAAAAGTCGGATGGGCAAGTTTCTAGATACCTTAACCTACAGTATGATATTAATTGACCAATGTGGGGCTACTCCGGGTTTTCAAATCCTTTCGTAACCTTGACACAGAGCACTGAGACTGCTGCTCAGGAACAGGCCAAAGCAATTCTGTCCGTATGGGCCTCTTACAGAAGGATAGGAGAAGGCCATTCAGTCCATATTAGCCTGTTGCTAATTGAAAAGGTGGAACTCTGGAATATTAGCGCATTTTGCCAACAAAATCATTCAAAATAAAAGGATTTATCGCTGCAGCTGTATGAGGTGTTACTGAGAGGGCACCTGGAGTTCATTGGTTCTGTAACTGAGAAGGGATGGACCTCCATCAGATACAGATAACTGGCTGCTTGTAATCCAGGGGTTGATGTACCATTTAATGTCTCGTGGCTGTTATACAGGGACAGGAGGGTCCCATGCAGCCTCTCGATCCTGTTACAGAGGAGCAGCAAGTGTTTATTTAATATATCAAGTCTGTTACGCATAAATATTACGTTTAAACTAGTAATGGAATAGGAAAGACCTGATGTAAACAATAAAGTTCTAACTTTGAACAAGGCCAATTTTGAAAGTGTTAGGCGAGCCCTGTGAAAGGCTGATTGGAATATCCTATTCACAGGGAAAGGGATGGTTGCAAAATGCAAGGCCATCAATACTTGGTTTTAGAGAGTCCAGAGCCAACGTGTTCCTGTTAGTGAGAGGGGCAAGGCTGGTGGGTGCAGGGAGTGCTGGATGGCTAGATATATTGATGCTCTGGTCACGGTAAGGAAGGAGGCATATGTCAGGTAAACAGAGCTGAGATCAAATGGATACCCAGACGAGTATAAGGGCAGAAAGTGTATAGTCAACGGGGAAATTGGGCCAGAAAAATGTGAACACAAGTTGGCTTTAGAAATAGGGTTAACGAGGTATTGAAGAAATTCTACAATCTTTTAATGGCAAAAGATTAACTAGGGAGGAATAGGGCACCTTAAACATCAGTAAGGCTACCTATATGTGGAACCACAAGAGATGGGAGGGATATGAAATGAGTATTTCTCCTCAGTATTTAATGTGGATGGAGTTACAAGAGCAAGAGAATGAAGAATGTATCGTGATATCTTGAGAAGTGTCTATATTACAAGGAGATGTTGGACATTTTAAAACACATAAAGGTGAACAAATCCCTGGGACCTGATCAGTTATATCCCAGACGTTTGTGGGAAGCTTTGAAATAGATTGCTCTGCATTTGGCTGATATATTTGTATCATTGATTTCCAGAGGTGAAGTGCCAAAATATTGGAGGGCTGCTAACGTAGTGTCATCATTTAAGAAAGGAAGGAAAAACCAGGTAAATATAGACTGGTGAGCCTGACGTCAGTGGTGACTAAATGATTGGAGGGGGTTTTGAGGGAAAGGATGTATATGCATTTGGAAAGACAAGGACTGAAGAGGGCTTTGTACGTTGGAGATCACATCTCACTGACTCTGTGGAATGGTTTGAGGAAGTGATGAAGATGATTGATGAAGGCAGGACAGTGGATGTTGTCTTTATGGAATTCAGTATGAAAACCAAAATGTTCTACATGGTAGACTGGTTAGCAAGGTCAGACTGCCTGGGATCCAGGGAGAGTTTACCATTTAGATCCAACATTTTCTTGAATATTGGAGACAGGGCGTGACAGTGGGCATTTGTTCATTGAACTTGGAGACCTGTGACCAGTGGTATGCCACAAAGGTCAACAGTGAGTCCACTGGCTCTTCTCACTTACACAAACCATTTGCATTTGAGTATATGAAGTATGGTCAGTAAGCTTGTGGATAATTCCAAATTTGGTGGTGTAGTTGACAGTGAAAAATGATATCTCCGAACAAAGAGAAAGTTGATTAGGTGAGCTGAGGGGTGGCGGATGGAGTTAAATTTAGATAAATGTGAGGTGTTGCATTTTGGCAAGACAAATCAGGGCAAGGTATATAGGTAGGGTTCTGTCGAAAGTTGCCACTCAAAGAGAACTCCATTGTAATTATAGAAACCCTTCAGTGACGAAACAGGCTATTCGGCCCATCGAGGCCACACCAACCCTCTAAACAGTATCCTACTGGAGAAACCCCTACCCTGTCCCTCTGAGCCTGCATTTCGCATGGCTAATCCACCTTGCCCACATGTCCCTGGGTACTTGGGACAATTTAACATGGCCAATCTCCACTTGCTGGTATATCTTTGTACTGTGGCAGGAAAACGTAGCACCTGGAAGAAACGCACGCAGACACGGGGAGAATGTGCAAACTCCACACAGGCAGTCATTCAAGGATAGAATTAAACCCAGATCGCTGTGCTCTGAGGTAGCAATGCAAGCCACTGAGGCACTGTATCACCTGGTGGCGCAGGTTAACCGTTCCTTGAAAGTGCCGTCACAGGTAGACAGAGTAGTGAAGAAGGCACTTGGTGACCTTCCCTTTATTGGTGCGTGTTTTGAGTCTATGCGTTTGCATGACAAAATCTGTACAGGACATTGGTTTGGCTACTTTTGTAATATTGCCTTTAATTCTGGTCTCCCTGTTGTCGGAAAGATGTCAAACTTGAAAGGTTACAGAAGAGATTTAAAAGAATATTGCAGGTGTTGGAGGGTTAGAGTTACAGGGAGAGTTTGAATAGGCTGGGAGTATTTTCAAGTGTTGAGGCTGAGGGGTGACTTAAAGAGGTTTGTAAAATCACAAGGGGCATAGATAAGGTAAACAGTCACCCCAGGATAGGCGAGTCGAAAATTACAGGACAAAGTTTAAGGTGAGACGGGAAAGATTTATGAAGGGAAATGAGGCACAACACATTCAAAGAGAGACTGCTGTGTTTATGGACTGAGCACCCAAAGGAGGTGGTGGAGGCAGGCACAGTTACACCATTTAAAAGGCATGTGAATGGGTACGTGCATGGGAAGGGTTTAGAGGGAGATGGGCCAAGTGCTGGCAAGGGGGACGAGATTAATTTAGGATATTTGGTCAGAATGGACGACTGGACCGAAGGGTCATTTTCCGTCCTGTACATCACTGACACTCTGTTGACTCTTGAGTGTATAACACAGGAACAGGAAGAGGCTATCCAGGTTCTGAATTCTGTCAGTTAACTTGTTTGCTCAATTACGGAGAGTCAAATAGAAAACTACATCATTCAGATTTTACAGAAACAGGAGAAAGGCTTTTAACCAACACACACAGACGAAGTCCTAAACTATGAAAGTAACCACCCCAACACACACAAACGAAGCTGCATCAGGACACTATTCAAAAGAGCCACAACACACTGCAGTACACCAGAACTGCGAAAAGAGGAAGAGGAACACTTATACAAGGTATTCGCCAAAAACGGATACCCACGCAACTTCATCAGCAGATGCCTAAGAGATAGACCACGGAACGAGGACATGCCACAACCAAAAGGACTAGCCACACTACCATACGTCAGGGGCGTCTCAGAACTGACAGCCAGACTACTGCGACCCTTAGGACTCATAACAGCACACAAGCCAACTTCCACACTCAGACAACAACTCACTAGAATAAAGGACCCAATAGCCAGCACGAGCCAAACTAACGTAGTTTACAAAATACCATGCAAGGACTGCACAAAACACTATATAGGACAAACAGGAAGACAGCTAACAATCCGCATCCATGAACATCAGCTAGCCACAAAACGACACGACCAGCTATCCCTAGTAGCCATACACTCAGACAACCAGCAACATGAATTTGACTGGGAAAACACTACCAGCATAGGACAAGCCAGACAGAGAACAGCCAGGGAATTCCTACAGGCATGGCATTCATCCACAAACTCCATTAACAGACACATAGACCTGGACCCCATATACAAACCACTACAGCTGAGACTGACACCCGGAAGCGGCAAGAACATTCATCAACAGACACATCGACCTGGACCCCACATACAAACTACTACAGCTGAAACTGACACCCGGAAGCGGCAAGAACAAACCACTATAAATACCGGAAGAAACATCAAAGCAGCGCTTCACAGGAGGCTCCAATAGCACTGATGATGTTCCCTAGCCAGGGAACGAAACGTTTGCAGCAAAAACTTCCAGCTCGGCGAACAGAACCACAACAACTATGAAGAATTTTCAAGTGCACGGAATGGGTCCTATTACAGATCAAAATCATTTGAGCATTTTCACAAATGTTGTCCCATCTCTCCGAGGTGTTCTGAACCCCCAACACTCTCTCGCAGGCATCACAAAGCTGCCCAGTCTCGTCTGAGGGAACACACTCCAACGAATGATAAAGGGTACTGACAGAGAGTGTCTTCTAAGCAATAAGCACCCACTTCTCTCTATCGGATCTGTAAGAGTCTGTTAAAGCTGTATTTTTTTAAAAAATCAAATCTCTGATCCGAAAAAACCAGAAGACATCTTCAGTAGGTAGTCCATACTTACGAGTTATTTGATCAAATGATGTCATTCTTTCTCCCTAAAATAACACGTGGTGGCTCAGTATTTAGCACTGCGGCCTCACAGCACGAGGATCCACAGATATGCAGGTTAGATGAATTGGCTATTGATACATCACCCATAGTGTTCAGGGATATGTAGGTTGTAGCATTAGTCAGGATAAATATAGGATACTAGGCGAATGGGTCTGAGATGGTCGAAGTCGACTTGTTGGGCCCAAGTGCTTGTTACGACACTGTAGGGATTCTATTAATTCTAAATCACTCAAGCAAGTTACACCCCTAGCTTCCCACAGTTTAAACATGGAATCCAGTATCCCCGGCTGACAACTTGGTGTTACCAATTGTAGGGGTAAGAAACATGGTTTTGGCTATATTGCACTTGATCTGACGCATTGCCATTCATGTTTTAACAGTATTGATAATTATTGAGTTATGAGAATACTCCACAAATGTTGTCATTTTTTCTAAGAACAGCAGACTAATAAGGGTTCACTATCTCTGAGAGGGTTCAATATCTAACCATATTGACACCGAGTCCTCAGTGGCCCAGACGCTAACATACGATAAAAAAGAGCTTAATTGATCGATTTTAATCTGGGAGATCTACTCCCCACACTCTGAGGGGTAGTTGTAAGTTGGTTAGCTTGATAAAGAGTCGCTTATGATGCCAAATAAAAGAGCTAAACCAGCCATTAAGTCTCCTAAATATCTGTCTGTGAAACATCAAAGGAAGCATTCACATGGGGTATAGCAAATAAGGAAGGACATTCATTGGAAGAACAGCTATCCGACCTAGCCAGGATATTGGAAGTGCCTCCCATCTTTGAAGGTCTTGTTTAATTTTGTCAAACAAATGAACATAGTTCACACTAAATAAATGATCAAAGACGGATGTAATGAATATACTAAAATAGGGAAACCACCCTCGTGACCATTTAAAAGGAAACCTTCAACATCAGGTATTTCCCTGAGACCTCCCATAGGGATGGACAGAAACTTTGTAAAATTAATCTTATAGCCCGAAAAGGTGATAAGCGAATTAATGCATTACATCACGTGGGATTTGACAAAATAATAAGACCCTCATCTGCATACAACATAACCTTATGTCACTTCGATCTTACTTCTGGGGCAGGAATGTTGGGATAATATTCCCAATTGTGTAGGATGCCACCGAATCTACAATTGTTGCATGGATAGGGAAGAGATCAACCCTCGTGTGCCACTTCTGCGGGTTAAAGGAGAAAATAAAATCCCTACTTGTGAGGTATATCTGCCTCCAGACATCTACCAGCTCTAGTTCTGCACACAAATCCACTAATTGCTTACATTATAACGAGGGTATTGGGGGACATTTGGACACTCTGTCCACCGTGGGTCCATAAGACAGTTGAATTCTCCTTCTACAAGTACATACCACAATGCAAGATAACTTAATTTGGAAATGCATCTACCAGGAGTTTAAGATTGTGCGCCGGGGGGGGGGGGGGGGGGGGAGCGGGGGGGTGTTTTGGAAATAGTGTATTACTTCCCATAGTTCAAGACTTTGAGGATGATGATCCTCCCGTGAGTGTCTAATGCAATCTAGTAATTTAAATGGAAGATTCTTCTTCACTAGGATGGCTTCTCCCCTACTCCTTGTATTAAAAGACGAGAAAAAAACCCCGACCAAACCGCCCTGCTTTAACGTCAAGTGTTCCTTGCCATCAAGGTGCATCTCCTGAAATTGGACAACATTCACCCTCTCTTTTTGAAGACTAGAAAGTATATTTTTCCTCTTGACTGGCAGATGGCTCCCCTTAATGTTCCAGGTACAACATTTAAGCACATCATTATCCATAACTCATTGTAGCAACATTTCAACTCGAGAGTTTCACATCGAATTATGCATCCCTGATGAATAAAAGACTCATTGAGCCTAAAAACTGTACCACCTAAAATACTAGAACTAAAAAGTTCTCAAAACTTTCCAAAGCTAAACACACACACAAAAAAAACAAAGAATGAAATAAAATCCAAAATGCCAAGCACACTCGATTGGGAATTGGGGACGTTTACATATCTCAAAACTTTATCTTGTGCCCGCTACCAATATGGAATCCTGGGCAATTAACAACAAAAATCGGGCTTGAACTGCCCGTCGGTTGGCACTTAGTTATTGCAACTACCTTTGTAACACCCTCCAGCTTGAGCTGCACCCAAGACACAAGCAAAGAAAGAGAAAAAGAGTAGTAATACTAACGAAGAAGTTAAAAGTGAGTACTCAACCCAGTCCCGGCTATAATTTAATACTGGTTAATACCAGAAAAATCCAACAAAATCTCTTTAGGAGAAACATGATTATCTAAATATCCAGCTTACATTAAAATGTCCATAAAGTTTTCGCTTTCTCTGGAGAGTCACACGAGTTCGTGGATCCATTGAAATCAATGCAGAGCACCGCTGGATACCGTAAGGAATACTGAATCCAGAGTTCCTTTACTCTTCTCCTGATCTCATCAAAAGATTTTCTTTCCTGAATCACCGCCGCTAAAATGTCCTGAAAGAACGTAATCCTGGAGCTCTCGTGAATTAAACCCATCAGATCTTCCCGCGGGTTCTGAAAGCTTCCACCAGTCTTTGTTTGTCCCCATAACTATGTAATCGCGTAATGACAGGATGAAGGCGTTGGTCTGAGTCTGACTTCCGTGCCGTAGCCGATGAACTGTCTCACTCTTCACCCGTCCCTCCTCAGTTTCGAAGTGAAGGAATCACTGCAGCCAGTTCTTGAAAAAACTCACCAGCTGACCACCTTCTGTCCGCTCCAGCAAACCGACGATCTGAATATTCTTCATCCTACTCCTGTTCTTGAGGTTGTCATCTTGTTCAGTTAAGGTGCAGACCTGTTTTTCAAGGGCGAGGATCCTCTCCCGAGAGGAATCGATCACGGTCTCTGTCGCTGCAGTTCGGCCCTTGGCATCGTCTGTTCTGTTTCCAAGGCTGTCAAGTTGCTGCTCATGTTTCTGGGGCACGGCTGAGAGCGGCTCTAGCCATGGCTGAACTGTTCATCAATCATGGCTTCAATCATTTCACGTAACTTGGTGAACTCAGTGACGAAGACCTGGTGAGTAACTGGGTCCATGGAACGAGCAGAGGGAGTTGCAGCTACAGCCTCAGGCATGCTCGATGCTTCTGACGGGTGCACCGCTTGTTGGGACTTACTCGATCCTTTCCCGTGTTTTGTCATTTCCACTTCACAAAACGAAATTAGTAAGGATTCTATCACTCATTTAGTGTTGAAGTTTGAGTAAATGGCTGGGATGGGGTGTATTAGAGAACCGCTTTGCCCGTGTGTTGATGCAGAGCCCAGCAGAGCAGGCCTTCTGGATCGCCGCCATCTTATATTCCCCCATAACATTTTATCGATATTATCATTTCATTTTGCATTATATTCCTGCAGGTTCTGAAGCCGTGTTATTTGATACTACTGTCTACATTTCCCCCCATACTGCACATTGCTGCCCATTCCTCGATAATCCTTGATTCTGTTGTTATTTATGAACCTTCCGTCTGTGCCTCAAAAGAAAAACTCAATCTCTCTGCCTCCATTGCTCCGTGGGGAAGAGTGTTCCAAAGACGCACAGCACTTTGAGAAAACAATTATAAACATTATGATCTGAGTGTGAGATTAGTTTTTTGTGTCTCCTTATTTGAGAAAAGATATGATTACATTGGAAGCAATTCAGAGATATTTCATTTCACGTATTCCTGGGGTGAACGGCTGGAATTATAAAGGCTTTAAAAGGTTACTCTTGAAATGAGAGAAAAAAAAACATACGAGTCCTTGAGGAGAGTGGTTCAGGTATATACCCACTGGGTGTTTGTATCGTCCAAATTTATTGTCATTGTCATAGAACCTCTACAGTGTGGAGGCAGGACATTCCGTCCATTAAGTCCACACTGACCAAACAGCAAACAGTATCCCACCAGGACGTGCCCCCCAATCTTATCGATGTAACCCTGCATTTCCCATAGCTTACCCACCTAACCTCCGCATCCCTGGGCACTATGGGCAATCCACTTTAAACTGCACATCTTTGGACTGTGGCAGGAAACTGGAGCACTGGGAGGAAACCCGCACAGGCATAAGTAGAATGTTCCACCTCCACATAGAGGGTCGTCCGAGGTTGGAATTGAACCCAGATCCTCCATTAGTTCTGTTGGTAACTTGTGGCTGACTAAAGAAATTTGCCTGACTTGTTCTTGTTACTGAACCTAACCCAGTCTGAGACCATTATCATCGGCCATATCACCAACCTGGTTACATTTAAAGTTTGTTGTGAGCAGTGAGGAGTGGGACTAGAAAAGGAAAGAGTGACACCCTCCATCCTCAGTCACAACTGGAGTGAGAAGAAATTCACAAAGTGGGAATGCATTCACGTGGGAATCCTCTTTCCCAGAGGTTTGGGATGGCTGAATCTTTGTATTATATCGAGGCTGGCTTTGGCTGATGTTGCATCGACAGGTGAATCAGGGATAATGGTGCGTGGAGAGGTAAGTGCAGCTGGGACCACAATGAGATGAGTCATGGCATACTTTACTGGTGGAGTAGTGTCAAAGGGCCGAATGGACCCCTCGTGTCCCTCAGTCCGATGTTCTCATGTTCCATTCGGTCCTTCGGATCTGCTATATAGCGGCAGATCGAGGCCACTCCGATGGTTAGGTGCAGTTTTCGAAATGGACTTGGAAAACCGAGGCTGGGTCAGGGAGTGACACTCACCCCCAATCCCTGTTTCCAGGCTTCCCCTCGCCACAACGTCTGCGCCAGATGTGGGTCGTATTACAGAACCAGATTTACTGTGAATATAGCCCCCATACTTCACTCAGGGTTAATTCAAACTAATCCTCTGCTCACCCGAATGTAGTATTACACAACACAACTTCTGGGATAATAACCAGTTACTTAGCAAAAGCATAACATGTGAAATTAAAAAGTAGGAACAAGAGTAGGCTATTCGGCCCCTCAAGCTTGCCTTGTCATTTAATAAGAACATGGCTGATCTACTCTAGTCCTCGACTCCACTTTCTTGACGACTCCTTGTATCCCTCCACACCCCTCTGGGTCAGGGAATTCCAGACATTCACTACCTTCTGAGAGAAGGCATCACTTTGCAACTAAGACTGAAATCGATGTTCCATATTCGGTATCTATGTCCTCGAGTTCGAGACTCCACCCAGGAATGGTAACAACTTCTCAACATCTACCACGTCAACCCCTCGCTGTGTCTTGTATGTTTCAGCAGAACCACTCCTCATTCATTTAAACCCCAATGAATAATCGCCTCACCATTTTAGAGATTCTCAATAACACAAACCTTTCATACCAGGAACCCGTCTTTTGAACCAACCTAGTTACTTGCTGCATCAGCATGCTGACTTTATTTTTCATACACAGGAACACTCCAATCTCTTTGTACTGTTCCTTTTCTGAAAGTCCTCTCCATTAAATAACAGCCTGTCTTTTGGTTCTCAGTGTCATCCACAAACTCGGATGTATGTTGCACTCAACTCCCTCCTTCTGTCTATCAGTATAGATTGTAAAGAACTGATGCCATCGGACTCATAGCTGTGGTACTCCAGCAGATACAACTATATCATGAAGATTCATTAATCCTGACTCTCCGACTTCTATGTGCTAACCAATCATCATCCCATATTAATACATTATCCATCATCCTACGAGCTTCTGTCTTGTGGAAGAACTTTTATTTTGTAATACCTTGTGGAAAAACTCTGGAAAGCCTGGTGTCTACCAGATCCCCTTTATCAAGTCCGCTTGTTACATTCTCAGTCCTCTCCAGAAATACGTTGCATAATTTTACAGGTCAAAGTATAATTTACCTTTCATAACACCACTCGGACCCTGCATGAAGCTTTTCTAAATGTAGATGCTGGCCGAATTTTCCAAATTAAGCTCGTCCCACCTGCTTTCATTTGGCCCTTATGCGTCTAACTGTCCCATTCATATGTTTGTCCAAATGAGTTTTAAATGTTGTAGCTGTACTGGCATCTAACACTCTTCCTCTGACAGCTTATTCCATACCCAACTAACCTCTGTGTAAAAAAAGTTGCCCCTGCGTTCCTTTTAAATCTTTCCTCTTTCACCTTTAACCCATGCCTTCTATGGCTGTACTCCCCCATGCCGTTGGAAAGATCTTGGCTATTCACCCTATCCATGTATCTCATGATTTTACCACCCAACCTCCCACACTCCATCTGATACTAACTTCAAGATCAAGCATTTAAAGATAAGCACTGCAAATTTGAAACAATATTAAACATGACAGGTAAACAATACTCAGCCCAAACTTCGTATGGTGATTTGTTTTTTTCTCCATATTACATCACTAAGGCTACATGAAATGCTTATTAGTGCCAATAAGACGTCAAGCACCTCGATTCCTTTGTCTAACGGGGGCGATGATCTCGACAGTGAAAACGTATCTATGGCCAGATCTAGATAATGCCACATAGTCAGCATTCTCCCTCTTGGCCTTCCTACGTCTGGTTGTGTCTTCTTTACCTTGCACTCAATAGAGAGAACCCCTTTCCCCCCATTCACACCTTAATTTAAACACATTTTACGTCATCCACTCGTTCACCCGTGCTAAAAGCCGGTTTATCTTTGCCACACCCTCTTTTCCCTGGCACCCATCCTCACATCTGACAATGGATTAAGAATCCCATTTTCCAATTCTTTTCAGTAGTGAAGAAGTGTCACATTTGGCTTAAAATGCTAACGCTTTTTCTCTGTCTCCGCAGATGCTGACAGACCTGCTGAGTTTCTCCAGAATGAATAGGCACAGAACAAAATTTCAACTAAACAAATAATGATGGATACTGTAAATAAAAATGCAAAAATTGCTTGAGAAGCTGGGAGCTTTGTAAACGGTCACTGGACCTGAAAGTTTAACTCTGCATTCAATGCAGAAGATGCTGCAACATTTTCAGTAGTTTGTTCAGCAATTTCTATTTTTGGAAAATTTCCAAAGAAAGAGGTCAAAGGTGCTCAAACATCCTGTCTAGCATGGCGTTCCATATACTGGGAACTGAACAATAATGCATGACCCTTACTGCCCCATTCAAATCCCCCTGAAATGAAGGTGAATGCACCATTTATCTGCCTACCTGCTTTCTACTCCTGCAATATTACTTTCACTGACTGGTGTACAGGATGATACAGATCATTTTCAATGTTATAGCTCCTCACTTGCTGGGTCTATATACTCTGGTCAGCGTGCCTATGTCATTCCAACTATTGAGTTCTGACTTCAGAACTCATAGCCAGACATGGACTCGGAGGGCTGCGCAGAAATAAAACAAAAATGCAGCTAAAGTTTCTTTATAGATCAACATTTTTCAACCACTCCCTTTGCAAATGATAGGCTTCCATTCTATTGTTCCCATCAAAGTGCACAACATCTCATCTCTCCCATTGCTCTCCATCGACCACGTATTTGCCCAGTCCCTCCTCTTGTCTCAATCACCTTGGAGTTTTTTTATTGCATCCTCCTCATCCACTCGCAAACTGATATCGTTTTGTACTGTCAGCAGACTTGGGAATATTGCATTTGAGCCCCTCAATCAAAGACATGATGTGTATTGAGAATATCTGGATGTCAAATCTCGATTCTTGTTATATTCTCTAAGCCTTCCATTAACAAAAAACATGGTTTTATTCTTACTCACTGTTTCCTGCCAGCTCTCGCATTCTAAAATAATGACCATATATTAGCCCCAGTCCCACAGAATTTGATTTTGCACAAAAGGCTAGGGGCTTTCTCAAAAATCTTGCTGAGATTCCAATCGTATTGCATTGATATCTTCTCCATAATTTTGCTAAAAGCCACTTTCCCAAATATAATTCCCATTTCATAAATCTCTGTTGACTTTATCTATGACCATTAATTTCAGTCCACTATTTTTCTCGAAAACTCTTCAGTTGCTAATTTAGTTGCTATTCCCTTTTTCCGACCAGACTAAAGTTCTCTAGCATTTCTAGGAAGTTTTTTTTAAGTTTTTTTCTCTGTGAAGGCACATCTAAAGTATTTATTCCATAGTTCTGCTATTTCCCTTTCCTCAATTATCTGGTATCAGACTGTAAGAAAGCTGAAACTTTTTCTCTTAATTTTGCCATTGACATATTTTCGGAACATATTACAAGTTCACTCTTATATACCTTGATATTATATTCTTCAGAAACCCATCAATTCCTATCTTAAGCCACTCAACGATGACCTCCCACATCCATACAATAACAGAAGCACAGTCTCTGTTCCATCAGAAGTACAGCACGGTCTACATTAGGCCCACTTTCCAACACAAGAACGTAGCTGTGAATTTTCTGACATTTCAAATGCACGACCATGTGTTTTCTAATGGTTTTGAGGTTACCATGACAACTTCCCTCTCAAGAAGTGCATTCCGGACCCCAACACACTCTGGGTGAAAAACAGTCCTCAAATCCTCACTAAATCTTAAATCCTTCACTTTAAAAGTGGGGCCATTTGACTAAAAGGAACAGCTGCTGTCTATCCACCCTGTCCATGTCCCTCCTAATCTTATCCTTCTGATGCACGGACCCCTCAGCCTTCTCTGCTCCAACGTAAACAACCCGATCTTATCCAGCCTCTCTCCATAGCTGATATGCTGCATCACAGGGAACATCCTGGTGAATCTCCTCTGCACCCGCTCCAGTACAATGACATCCTTCCTGTCATGTGGTTCCCATAATGAGCTTTCGAAGCGCTGCTTCTTCACCAGGTCGTTGTGCGCTTTGATGAAGTGCCTCGAAAGCTAGTGCCGCCGAGTAAACCTTTTGGAATCTAACCTGGTGTTATGCAATTTTTAGCTTTGTCCACCCCAGTCCAACACCAACACCTCCGAATCAGAATTAATAAGAGACACAGCACTGATCCCTGTGGCACACCATTAGACATGAGCCTTCAATCACACAAACAGCCTTCTTCCACTACCCTCTGTCTCCTACCACTAAAGTTGATTTGGGTGCAACTTGGCAAATCACTAATGAGTCCTACCTGTTCCCTGGTTATTCTGTTCCACTGGATACACTTGGAGAATATCTGGAGATTCTCCCTAATCTTGCCTGTCAGTAGGTTTCCATGCCCCTGTGTTAGTCAGTCTCCTCCAAGTGATGAATTTCCTCCTTATTGCAGCCTTAACTGGCCAGTCCCAGATCCTGCCATTATTTGCCTTCAATGTGGAATAGACAGCGAGGGAAGTGTTCTGTTCATTTCCAAGTTGTCATATGTTTTTTTCGAATTTTCTCAATTTCACTGTGACCCACCTCTCATTCTTTGAAGCTCAAGCGAACACAGGCCGAGTTTCCTCATCAGGCAATCTCACCATCTGAGGGATTAGTCTGGAGAATGTCCATTGCACAATCTCTGTAGTCAGTATATTCTTTCTGAGATTCGGTCACCAAAACTGTACACAATACTCCAGGTACTGTCCCACCAACACGCTGTGAAACTGCTTCAACATGTCTTTCCATCAATGTTCTGACTCTCTTAAATGAAGGCGAACCAAACTTTAACTTTCCACTTACATGTATTCCTCCAAATTCCCTTCACATTCATTGCATTTACGAACTCACTGAGATCTTATAGAAACCCTTCCGAAAATCCAGTAAATATGACCTCTACTGTTTCCCCATTATCTAAGATGTAAGAAACAACTTCAACCAATTCTGAAGTTTATCAAGTATGATTTCTCTATCAGAAATGTATTCTTTCCATTGTTGCTGTTAATTGCCAGATATCAAAAGTGTCATCCTGTGCAATAGATTCTATAAGTTTCCCTATAGATGTCAAGTTTGTTCGTCTGCAGTTCTTCACACTATGTCTGTTTCCCTTTGTAGCTGTTTGGATCCCTTCCATTCATCAATAGTGCTTGGATCGCGTTTATCCACAATAATTTCCGGTCTCTGCAGAATGTACAGGAAAATAAAACAAAGTCATCGACAGTGCAATTAACACGGCTATTGATGATTTATTTCTGACATTTTGATGGGAAGTACATCTGTTTCGTCAGACCTAGCAATGCTCAATCCAGCTCCATGTTCAAGTACTACCTTGTTACTGACATGAATTGACTCTATGTCTTTAGCTGCAGAAGTCCGATATGATCACTTGGTATTACTGGGGGATTTTCTGGATCTCCCTCCATGAAGACAGATGTAAAGTAACTAGTTCTTTCCATGACCATTTCCCTGTTCTCCACAATGACCTCTCCTCTCCCGATTACAAATTTCCAGATTTGACCTTGCTTTTATTTTGTTTCATTTGAAATATAGGTCATAGACTGATGCAGCCGTTGTGTTCCTTATCAGTTTCATGGCCTTCCTTTCCAGATCGTTAATTTCTGAGTATTCTCAGCTTTCCAGAATATCTGGAATTATTCTAAAGTTACTTCCTATGATTGATATATTTTATAATTTGTTATGTTAACCATCACTGAGTCACTTTCTCACGCATTCGTGTTTGTACCTGAAATAAATAGACGTATTTTTCAGACTTTGCAATATTTCTAAAAACTGGTCCTGGCCAGATACATTCAGGAACACTGCAGGAGGACAGGTTGACAGAGAAGAAATTGTTGGAGCACTGCTTGCCTCTTTTCCATCATTGCTGGCCAACGAGTGAGGCCCTGGAGGACTGGATGATAGTGTATGCTGAGCCCATATTCAAGAAAGGCTACAATAATAAACCTGGGAACTAAAGACCAGTAAACCTAAAATCTAGTGGATAGGTTACTTTCGAAGACTTAGAGAGATCGGATATAGCTGCGTTTGGAAATACAGGGTGTGATTTGGAGTAATTTAGAATTGTTCTGGAAAAGCACAGCAGGTCAGGCAGCATCCGAGGAGCAGGAAAATCGATGCTTCGGCAAAAGCCCTTCATCAAATTCAGCACGGCTTTGTGCATGGGAGATCATGACTTGTAAATGTGTTGGAGTTCTTTGAAGAAGTGAACAGCAACGTTGTGGATGTCCGGGTGGTATACGTAGTCTATATGGATTCCAGTAAGGCCTTCAGTAAGGTTCCACATGGTACGCTGTTTTGGAAGGTTAGATCACGTGGAATTGAGGGGGAGCTGGCGACTTAGGTACAAATTGCCTTGATGGTAGGAGGCAGAGAGTAATACTGGAAGAATGCTGGTCAGACTGGAGGCCTGTGACTAGTGGAATGCCTCAGGGGTTGGTGCTGGGACCACTGCATATTACGTATATCTATGATTTTGATAAGAATGTACAGACATGGTTTGTAAATTTGAAGATGACACTAAAACAGGCGGCATCCATTTCAGAAATTACAGCAGTACTTTGATCAGCTGGGGAAGTCGGCTGAGAATTTGCAAATGGCTTTTAATATTGATCAGTGCAAGTTCTTGCATTTTAGTAAGTCAAATCAAGGTTGGAGTTTCATGATGAATGGTTGGGACATAAGGAGTGTAGTGGAACAGAGGGACCTTGGGATTCAGCTGGAAGTTGGTTCAGAGGTAGACAGTGCAGTGAAGAAAGCTTTTGGCACAGTGGCCTTAATCAGTGTATATCACTGAGTATCAAAATTAATGAGTTACGTTGCAGTTATACAGGATGCTGCTGAGGCCATATTGGTAGCGTTACGTTCAGTTTTGTTCACTTTGCTATAGGAAGGATGTTATTAAACTGGAAAGAATGCAGAAAAAAAATATAAGGATGTTTCCAAGGACTCAATGGACTGGGGAGAGGTTGGACAAACTAGGACTTTTTACTTATGTGTGTGTGACACTGAGGGAGGATCATATTGAAGTCTGTAAGATCATGGCAGGCATGAATAGAGTGAATGTGCCCAGAATTTTTTCCCCAGGGTTGGGCAATCACAAACAAGAGAGTGTCAGTTTAAGGTCAGAGGAGAACGAATAAAAGGGAACCTGAGGAACAATCTTTTTACACACAGGGGCTGGTACGCATATGGAATGAGCTGCCAGGGGAAGTGATTGAGGCGGTTATATTAACAACCTTTAAAAGGCATTTGGATAAATCCACGGATAGGAAAGGATTAGAAGCAAACTGGGCAATGACAGGGAAATGGGATTAGTGTGGATCGAAATTTTGGTCGGAATAGATAGTTTGGGCTGAAGGGCCTGTCTCCGTGCTGTCGGACTCTATGACTCTAACAACCATTGCTTGTCTCCCACTGAATGTTGTATTGTACTTTCCCAAATCACTGGAACTATCTTGAGCCTTTAGCCTCCAGGCTTCCATGATGTTAAACTAGAAAGTTCAAGCATTCTATATTGTACGCAGACGCCTTGTAAAATGCACCTTATTAATGTTATTATTCCTTAAAAGCTGCTTCAGTACAAGGTTATTAATTCGTCATTCTGACCACACAATACCAAATCCAAAATAACCTTCTTTCTAATTTGCTTCACAACATACTCTTCAACCTATCTCATATACATTTACGGAATTTATTTTTCACAACATGAGCAGTCACTTAGTTAATACAGTTCATATGCAACTTGAGACAATCCAATAAGATTGCAGTATCCACAATACTTGCCTATCTAATTTCCGAAGCATATGATGCTAAGATTTTCTGCTAGCTTTTGGTTTTGATATATAACATACCAATATTTGCTACTCCTTGTTATTTGTAAGCTCTACATAAACTGATTCTGTGGAAGCTGAGGGAAAGGTCTGTGTCATTATTAGTGACAGATTTGGACAAGACATTCGGGGAGACTCACCTCGACGCTGAGATGATCTGAAGAAATGTCCTGCAATACAGGATAAGCATAGATATCCTCCCCACTCTGTCAGGATAAGAGTTACCGTATACTCTCTGCTCACTCACACTCACCGTATATCTGTTATAGCACCTACTTCCGAACAAGGTTCATGCTCTCTTTCCAGGTAAGGCTCAGGCACTACCACTCTCACTACTGAATTCAGTAACTTTCTTCTTCACTTTCTCTGTCACCTATGCAATACTCCCCGCCTCCACACACACACTAATAATGCTATTTGGATTCAAAGCTGTCGACTGACTCATTCCAGACACCTCACAATTCTCCCAACTACACCAGCACGACCAACAGGGTAACCCATTCCCAATCTCTCTCCCACCCTCCCTTTCTCCCATTCCAGGAGGAAGAGCCTGGAGTAGGACAGAAAGGCAAAGGGTGGTGGAGTTCCCGATATCCATTCCCTCACCTCCTCCCCTTACCATGTGGGTAGGACACTGGTACAAGCCAAAGAGGACTGGGACGCCTCGTGTGGAAATTCTGAAACATCCACGTCCCACTGACCGATTAAGGAGCAATGTTCAGTGAAAGACAATTCTCACTTTAAACCCACTGGCAGTTCCAACGACAGTCCTTTCACATCCAAAAAATGACACTGATACCTCACTGCACAGAGACACAGACACATTAATAAACAGAAGTATTGGTAAACACCCCAATATACAAACACACACAATATTTACAGGGAGATAGGCATACACACATGTAGAAACACACAGAGACATATCCAGTCACATACAAATAGACACAAACACAGTTAACATAGAACATAGAAGAGTACAGCACAGAACAGGCCCTTCAGCCCACGATGTTGTGGAGACCACTGATTCACATGTATGCACCCTCAGCTTTCTGTGACCATATGCATGTCCAGTCGTCTCTTAAATGTCCCCAATGACCTTTTTTCACAACTGCTACTGGCAACGCATTCCATGCTCTCACAATTCTCTGTGTAAAGAACCTGCCTCTGACATTGCCTCGATGCTTTCCTCCAACCAGCTTAAAATTATGACCGCTCGTGTTCGTCATTTCTGCCCTGGGAAATAGTCTCTGGCTATCAACTCTATCTATGCCTCTCATTATCTTGAGTACCTCAATTAGGTCCCCTCCCCTCCTCCATTCTCCAATGAAAAAAGTCCGAGCTCAGTCAACCTCTCTTCACAAGATAGGCCCTCCAGTCCAAGCAACATCTTGGTAAATCTCCTCTGAAACCTGTCAAAAGCATCACATCTTTCCTATAATGAGGCGACCAGAACTGATTAAGAAACACATAGGCTGATACACAGACAGACATACGTACACACAAACACACAGATAACAAGCACATAGACATGTGTGTATATATATAAATATATATATATATACACACACACACATACATATATATACACATACATATATATATACACACACGCACGCACGCACACACAAACACACACACACACACACACACACAGGCACATACACACATACAGACGCGCACACACTAGCACACACAGACAGATACACAGAGGAATAGAAACAAGTGTCATTAAGATGCAAATCGATATGCTTCAGATTTGTAAGGGAACCAAGGATTCTAGGGAGAAGGCAGAAGAATGAGGTTGAGGGACATATAAGAAATTATTTAACGGAACTTTACACACGATGGGCCGAATGGCCTCATTCTGCTCCTTGCTTTAATATTCTTGTGGTGTTGTGCTATCAGGTATTCTCTTTCTGAGACAGCAACAGAGGCTGGGTTTGATACATATTTGATTGGAAAGGGGCAGCGGGAATGTGGGGCAGGTTTGAAGTCCAGAATACTTCCTGTTTATTCCTAATTATTGTGTCCTTATGTCTGAAAAGAAGTGGTGATTTAATGTTAGGTTAACACTGTTTAAAATAACGGGTGCCACAATGAAATAAGGACGTCCCTTTCACTTTAGTGTTGTGCTATCTGTGGTGTCCTCATCCTCAGGGAGCAGTGAAGACTCGGTTATTGAAGATATTCAACACTGAGCTTGACTGATCTTTGCTGGACAGGAGAGTCAATGTTTATTGGGAACAGACAGGAGAAGGACAATCGGATTAGTTATGAGTATTCTGAATGGTGCAGCCAAAAGTCCAACTACTGCCCCTACCGCATGCGCTGTGCCATCAATCCACCCTTGAGGCTGTTACAGAGATGTACTGCTGCCCCGACCGCATGTTTTGTTCCCTCAATCCACCCCTCAAGGTGATCACAGAGATAGACTGCTGCCCCTAACCCATGTGTTGTTCTCTCATTCCACCCCGAGGTTCTTACAGAGATATACTGCTGCCCCTTCCCAATGTGTTGTTCCCTAATCCAGCCATCGAGGCTGTTGCAGAGATATACTGCTGCACCTACCCCATGCGTTTTCGCTCAATCAACATCTCGATGCTGTTACAAAGTAGGGGACCACCCCTTTCAATCAGGCGGGATCGTTATAATGAAACGGTAGAAGACCATTCTTCCCCTCGAAGGAGTTACACAGGAATAGAGAATGAAGTAACTCAGCTCGTTGAGTACATTACACAGCCCAGGAGGAGACCATTCAAACCACCTTAGGTGCTACGCAGGAACGGGGAATCTGACGCTAACGGGAAATAGAGAGTCGAGATAAATGTTTATTTTCAGGTTGCAAAGCTGTAACTTGCGTATTGCTGTAGAGATCACTGTGGGATCGTCAATGACAAATAATCTGTATCAAAGAACGGAACTGAATGGCGCGAAACTCAATTAGCGCATCACCAAGATGATCATTCAAGATGTCGTCAAATGGAGGTACTGAGTCTGCAATGTGATACAGACAGGGAAGGTTTGTGAGCAAACCTTCAGCAGAAAGAACATAAGATAAGTTGTCTATTGTGGCAGGAAGGATAAAACAATGGCGAACAATTTAAATGGAGAGAGATTGCAGAACTCTGTGATCCAGGCCATTTCCATGTTCCTGGGACATGAATCATATGAAGTCAGTCTGCAGATGCAGCAAATGATTTGGAAAGTAAGTGGAATGGTGCTGTTTCTGGCAAAGTTTACCACGTTTAATGAGGAATGTATTACTGCATCGGAATGGGGCATTGCTGAGATCACATCGGATACACTGTGTGCAGTTTTGATCGCCTAAACTTAAAAACAATATATATAATTCTTTCAGGAGATTTTCATAGATGTTTCCCTTCACACATTCCTGGAAGGAAGGCCTTTTTTTATGGGCTTATCAGTTTTGATCTGAGATGAGAAATCTTCTTGGACCATACATGACTTTCTGAAAGGTGTTTCAGCTGGATGCATGTTTCCTCTTGATAAGGAGTTTAAGTCTAGAGAATAATTTTAAGAATAAGATGCATTGATATCAACACACATATTATATAGACATCGACCGATATTTACAAATCACACAGACGCATATAAACATGTCATCAGATGATAAAGCAGGGACTTTTTCTTCTAATGAAAGGCACTGTGGACAACAAGAGCGATGACACACCTTCATATCGTCCATTATCATCCGTTCCAGAGAATGCTCCAGGAAAGCACACATGGCCCAGTTTGATGTTCAGTTGACATTATTGCATGGTTCAACATAGAGAGGGAGAAAAATATTCCCTGCCTGAGAAGCAGCAGCTGATTGATCCCTCTCTCTTACTTTGTCCACAGATCGCAAAATGTGAGACCATAAAATCCCTGAGTTATATTCACCACTCGTGAAGGATTCCTAGTGAGGTCTCATTGGAAACTCTCCACTGCTGGAAGCAAAGGGAGTTCAGCCAAATCCAACGGTTCCACAAATAAATCCCATTACCAGCAGCTTATGTGAGCAGAATAATTTCAAAGGCAGAAGAACATTTGGGACAATCTATCTTTTACCATTTGTTGTGAGTTCAACTTCCTGCATTTCACATTTTTCTCAAAAATGACCCAGTCTGAGTCCTATACAATTGGTCATAACACTAAACTGGCTACTTTTAAAATTTGATGTGATCAGTGGAGGAGTGGGACTGGAAAAGGACAGTGACCCTCAACATCTGTCGGAACACAAATGAAAAACTCTTACTGGACTATTCAAGTGGGAATTCCCTTTACCAAACGTTTGTGGGGCCTGGATGTTTGCATTTGTTCAAAGTTGTGATGTATTCAAACATTTGACAGACAAGTGTATGTAGGAAAATTATATGCAGACAGAAAAGTGCTGCTGAAACCACAATCAGAGCAGCTACGATCTTAGTGCCTTGTGGAGCAGTGACAAAGTATCTAATGACCCATTCCTGCTCCTCAGTCCAATGTTTCTATGTTCAATTCAGACCCTCAAACCTCCTGCACTGTTGTTGATGGGGGCGTCTTGCTCCAAATACCTGGTCCACAGTAACACAGGATCTCATCATTCCCTCCAGGCTGTCACATAGTTTGGTGTCGGTTGGAAAATGTTACTTCAAAACCCAGGCTGGGTTCGAAAGTCAACTCTGGTCTCTTTACAGAGTGTCTCCTCTCTGTAACTTGTGCTTCATTTGTTGGTCATGGTATTTTTGGGGGCCAAAAATCTTCTCAGTCCCGGAACATCTCTTCAGGAGATCCTCAGGGTAACTTTCTCAGCACAACCATCTTCAGCTGCTTCATCAATGTCTTTCCCCATCATAAGACCGGAGGTGGGGATGGTCCCTGAGGGTTATACAATGTTCAGAACATTTTGTCTCCCATCAGATCCTGATGAAGTCTGTGTCCGTGATCAGTAAGACCCGGACAGCATTCAGGCTTGTGCTGTTAAAGTGTCGGTAACATTCATGTAACAGTGCTGTCAGACACAGTTAAAGGAGGAGCTCATTCGACACCTCAAGCTGGTTACATACAGAAATGTGGAAGCCATTCAGCCCATCGAAACTATTGACCAAGAAGAGGGACAGCCCATTCAATACTCCTACTTGTTCCACTGGAAGTGAAGGGGTCTGGTCAGTACATCGAGGTTTTGAACAGGATCAGGTAGAGCCCAATCAGACCCATGAACCTGTTCCATGGGACCTGGAGGAGGCCATTCAGCCCCACGAGATTGTTATACATGAACAGGAGGGTGTCATTAATGCTCCAATACAACAAACCAATGGAGCAGGGACTGCACTCATGGATGGCTGTACGAGGTTCCTCGTGGGTCCATTGCCGGTGGAACGTCTGCTACTTTAACGTGGTTTGCTGGCAGTGAGGAGGGAAGCCAGATCCTTTGCATCAAGTCTCAAAGAGGCATCTTCCATCTCTGAGTAGACAGACACATGTTCTCCATGGACGTCAGAAAATGATGGGAATGGTTAACTGTTTGAGAATGAAAGCATTATAGCTGCTGTCAGGATTTTGCATAAGGTTATGTTCAGTGTAGGATCACATACGATAAGCAATATATTCAAAGTCGGACCTTCTCTCTGTCTCTCTCTCTCTCTCTCCCTCTCTCTCTCTCTATCGATATAGGGAGTGGGGGTGGGGTGAGGGGAACGTCCTCAGAGTCTCTTGTAACCCGATTAAAAACAAACCATGGATTTTATCACCTTATCAATGTCTGTTTAGAATATCATGAGAGACGTCCATTCCCTTTAAGTTTCAATGCAATCATCTTTCATTCTCTCACAGCGCTAAATATTAATCTTCATTCACCCCTCATTTTACCATCATCCCAGGGATTAGTCTGGTGAAACACCTTGCACTCTCTCTGTGGCAGGACGATTATTTCTTGTAAAGGAAGAAAAAAACTGTCCACAACGTTCCAAAGATTGTCTCAACCGCACTCTTAAGGTTGATCACATTAATCCCTTTTCCTCCCTGAGACATCTCCGTTTCTTTCCGGTGGTGAAAAAAAAAACTTTCCTTCTCGCTACACTGCGACTGACGAGGAATTTAAAAGCTCCTTACATCCATGTCTGAGCATCAACAAAGCCAACATCAGAGGTGCTACGCGAGATGAACATCACGCTCAGGAAATGACTAAGAAAGATTGAAATAAGGAATGGTCACCCACCTGAATGGAAATAAGCTGTAGAAATATTGGAAACAGGCAGAAGAAGGGAGCTATCTTCCCTTTTGTTCTTCCCTCATCGGTCAGGCAGCATGTTCTGCCTATCTTGAACTGAGTGTTTGTTTCAGCTGTTCCACAGGACAGTAAATAGTAAAACACATTGCTGTGGGTTGACAGTCACATAGAGAGCTGATCAGGGAAGGATGACTCATTGCCTTCTCTAAAGGACATGAAGCAAGCAGATGGGCTTTTTATACTTAATGATGATGGATTCACTTCCATGCCAGCAATTTCCTTCATATTAACAGATTATTATTCTGTGGCTCTAGATCATGCGTCAATGACTTGACACCATGCATTATCTTCCCGTCAGAGAGTTTCTGTTCAGAGAACAATTTAAACATTGTAAGTGCAATTACGTTGTGATGGACATGTTTTTAGAAGGGGCTTGAAACAGTTGATTCCGGATTTATCAGAGGGTCAAAAGATGGTTTACTCAGAAGGTGCACTGTGCCTGAGGAGGAGACTGGAATATCATGATGGGGGTATTGGAGAGGATATGGAGATATCGACCTGAGCAGGGCTAGAAGGATTATGGCGTTTTAGAGTTCCTTCTCGCAATTTTGTGAGTAACTTGAAAGTAGTAATTGGCTCATTATAATTTCTAAAGAATGGAATGTTTGTTTGGAGCTGAAGACGTAGACTTCCACCTTTCCTAATTTTAATAAAATGAGCAACAATTCAGTTTAACCTGCTTTAATAGACTTACCAGGAACACCAACTATAGCGAGGATGGAACAGTAACCAGCTTGAATAACAATCAGTACATCATAGATCCATCATGCTAATGATATCCAAGGTTGGGAAAGCCAGTAAAGACGGTAGTTTAAACTCCTGTCCATTGTTGGAACTCTCCAGTCTAAAGTTGTCAAATTGTGATCCATTGTTGGTACATTCCAGTCTAATGTTGCCAGATTCGGATTCGTTGTTGCAGCATTCCAGTCTAATGTTCTCAAATTCTGATCAATTGTTGGATCATTCCAGACTAACGAACACAGATTCTGTTATTTGCTCCCCCTCTCTCTGTAGCTGCTGATTCCTGTTCGTGCTGCGGGTGATGCTCCCACTCATTCTATGGGATAACACATTGAACTGTGTCTCTCAGTAATAGAAAAGCAAACCCTCCAGTGAAACATTTAGGATCAAAGGAGACTGACATTAATCACAGTCAGTGAGCAAATAGGTCCAACAAACACCTTTCAATTCAATACTGTTTTATTAAAATTCAAAATAATGAATGAAATTTACACACCCTGGATTAGATATGTGAGGGTGAGTGAAGGAACGAATGTTGGGGCTTGTAGATCAACTGAATGGAACCATGCAATCTGCATGTGATATGGAAGAAATGCTTTAGGTTTATTGGAACATAAATATACTTCTCTGCTCAGTAATTACAATATCAGTAAAACATTGAGAGAACGTTTACAGTTCATGACTGACAAGAAAATGTGTCTCAAAGAGCGTGGGATTATAACAGATAGACGGTATGGATATGTTAAAAGAGAATTGTACCTAAGAGACAATGGGGACTGCAGATGCTAGAGAATTCAGTGTAGATAAAGTGTGGTGGCGGAAAAGCAACAACACTTCAGGCAGCATCCATGGAGCAAGAGAGTCAACATTTCACGCAGGACCCTTCTTCAGGACTGGGGAGGGGGAAGGGGGATGAAAGACAAATCGGTGGTGGGAGTGAGGCTGAGGGAAAGGTAGACAATAGGTGAATGAAGATGGGAGGTGATAGTGATAGGTCGGTGGGGAGTGCAGAGAGGATCTGTAGGTCAGCTCGAGAGGGCGGATCTGAGTCAGAGGGTTGGATCTGGGATCTGGGTTGGGGAGGGAAGATTTGCAAATTAATGATCCAATGTTCATGCCGTGTGTTTGTTGGTTCCCGAGGCAGACGATGAGGTGTTCCTGGTAACATCCTGCCAAATCTCTTCTGAACCTTCTCCAGCTTAATAATATCGTTCCAATAACAGAACTGCGCAGAGTACTGCCGAAAGGCTTTACCAATTGCCAGTGCGATCCCAGCAAGATTTCCCAGCTTCTAAAATCAATGGTCTGAGCAATAAAGGCACCTCGAGACGTCAGTCTCCCTATATGCTGCAAAGAATTATACCTGTGCCCTTGGCTCCCTCTTTTCTACAGCACTATCACTGCACTACCATTAATTGTATAAGCCCACCCCTTGTTTGTTTTACCAAAATGCAATACCTCACATTTATCCAAGTTAAAATCCATCTGCCACACCTCAGCCCAGTGAGTGATATTACTACCCCCTCCCCTACCCCTTCAAATTTAAAAGACTCTCCCTCACAATAAAGCCTACAAACACCAGCCTTGACTTTCACAAAGACACAGAGCTTGGTTTGCCTTGCGCAGGCAGAGGAAAGAGTGGGTAAGGAGAGTCTGGAAAGGAAACAGTTGCCTAGTATCAATGAATAATTTTAGGAAGAGGGAAGCAACATGTTATAAGTTGGAAACAGTGACCGATGTTTGTTGTGCTTTTTCGTCATGTACGGTGTTCAGTATTGGGATTATTTTGAGATACTTCATACTGCAGAGTGTGCTTACAGGATTTCTTTCCCAAATATTGCAGATTATACATAATAGCTGGAAATCGTAGCCTAGCAATTAAAGATGTTCATAGTTTGTCTCAATGACAAAGCACATGATCTCAACATCCTACAGCTGGGGCTAATAACTTTTATTTGTTTAACAATGAGAACTGTTGCTTGTGACTTTCAGTAATGCTAATCAGAATTTAATAAATCCGTACAGAGTTGAAACTTGACACTGAAAATATGACCCAAATTCTGAGCCTGATTTAAGTCTTGTATATTGGATATCATCTCTGCTCTTGTGCCAGAGTTCTGAATTCGGTTCCAGTCCATGAACTTGTGGCAGTGTCACAATCTCTGGAGCAGATGATCTGGATTCAAGTTCTGCCTGTTGTGGAGGTATGTCACAGCATGTCAGAACAGGCTGATGAACACACAGGGGAATCATGGCTCAGCTTGAGAGGCTACTGCTGAGTGGTTGTAGTGTCCCTACTTCTGAGCTGAAAGGTCGAAGGTCAAATACCACAGAGATGTTTAACCCTATGTCGGAACTTAGATTAGATTTCCTACAGTGTGGAAACTGGTCCTTCAGCTCAACAAATCCTACTGACCCTCCGAGGAGCAACCCACCCAAATCCATTTTCCTCTGATTAATGCACCTAACTCTATGGACAATTGAGCATGGCTAATCCACCTGACCTGGATTGTGGGAGGAAACCAGAGCACCTAGAAGAAGCCCACGCAGACACAGCGAGTTTGTGCAAACGCCACACAGGCAGTCACCCAAGGCTGGAACACGTTGATTATAATGGTTTTAGAATTGTGACTTGATGAAGACGGAAAAGATTCCAGTATTGAATTTCAGAATTTTGGCCAGTGATAATTGAAAACGCAGCCATTCGTGTTGACTGGAGTCACATCTGCACTTTCTAGAGGTTTATTCAATCATGGGAAGGATGAATAGTCAAGGTCTATTTCCCAGGGTAGGGGAGTCCAAAACTACAGGGCATAGGTTTAAGATGGGAAGAGAAAGATTAAGAGGGACCTAAATGTCAACTTTAACACGCAGAGGGTGGTGCGAGGACGGAATGAACTGCCAGAGGAAGTGCAGGAGGCTGGTACAAGTGCAACATTTAAAAGGCATGGGTGTGTTAATAGGAAGGGTTACGAGGGATATGGGACAAATGTTGGCAAATGTGATGAGATTAATTTCTTAGACTATCAATCATTATACAAACCCCATCCAAGAATCAACCATTCCTGACCTAATATTTAAATTTGCTATTCACGCTTTCTGCAATTCTCATCTAAATCATTAATATAACTGAAACAAAAACGTAGATCCAACACATTTTCCTGTGCTTCACGGCTGGTCCCATGTTTCCAGTTCGAGAAACAATCCTTCATGAGCACCCTATCTCCAGACATTAAACAGGTGTATAAACAGAAACACGCGCACACAACCCGCCAACAACACCCTGTATCCTGCCATTAAACAGATATACACAGAAACACGCACATGCAGCCCTCCACCACTACCCGTCTCGTGCCGTTAAATAGGTACATACAGAAGCACACAGATACAACCCTCCTCCACCGCCCTGTCTCCTGCCATTAAACAGATCAACACAGAAACACGCAAACAAGCCTCCACCACCACTCTGTCTCCTTCTATTGAACAGATATACAGAGAAACACACACACACACCAACACCCGGCTGTCTCCTGCCATTAAATAGTTATACACAGAAACACGCACAGAAAACCTACCACCACCGCCCTGTCTACTGTCATTAAGCAAATATATACAGAAACAAACACATAACCCTCCACGACCACCCTGGCTTCTGTCATTAAACAGATATAAACAGAAACACACACACACAGCCCTCCATGTCCACCCTTTGCCCTGTCATTAAGCAGATAGACACAGAAACACATACACACGCACACAGAGCCATATTGGGACGCAGACAGGGTAATGTCTTTAATATTGAGAGGTCATTTTTGAGTAAAACATGTATCAAGAGTTACAGCGGGAAGGGGGGAATTGTTTTGAGAAACATATCAGGATGAAGCGAACAGCAAAGCAGACTTGATGGGCCAAATGACCTTATGCTGTGTGGCCTTAAGACGGCAGAATATTTTCCCAAGTGTGCAATGGAGGCTGAGTTTGATAAATACTTTACTGAACAGTCAATTGGACTGTGGGATAGGTTTGAGGGGCTGCAAGGTCCAGAAATTTCTGTATTTGTTTAAGATTAAGACACATTCATTTTAACACACTTATTGTGAAGACATTAAACGTTTTATTGTTACATTACGCAGGCACATGTAGACACATCTACAAATCTAGTAGAGCCAATTTTTGTTAATGAAGTGATTCTGTGCATGACAGCCTCATTGATGCGCCTGCATGGAGCAGGGAATGTGATGGCGTCATATAGATCAGACAATATTCAAGGAGAGCTCACATGGTACAGTGTGGGGTCTGATAACATCACAGATTCAGCTCAGAGAAAGAAAAATGCAACCTACCTGAGAAGGAACAGTCTATTGTTCCCTTTCGTTTTTCCTGTCCCTCATCACAAGAATGTTTGAGAGCTAAAACAAAAGCGTAGTCGGTTTTACCACTCATGGAGGATTCCTGATGAGAATCTCCCCACTGCTTGAAACAAAGGGAATTCAGACAAATCCAACTGTTCCAGCAAGGAATCACATTGTCCGAATTTTGTGTGAGCAGACTAACTTCGGAAGTAATTATTCAGACTCGATAGAGAGGGGGACAGACAGGAGATTCTGTGACTGCAAATGGTAATCCGGGATGGTGTGTAACCTCCCACGTGCCAAGGTCTACGATATCTTCGAGCGGGTGCAAAATGTTCTCGGGGGGAAGATGTTATAAGTCATTGTGCAGTTGGTACAAATGACCTAAGTAGAAATAGTGATGAGGTCCTGCAGAGTGATTATAGAGAGCTAGGGAAGAGGATAAAAACCAGGAACATGACAGCAGTAATCCCCGTGATACTTCCAGTTTAATGTGCTATTGAGGGTAAGAGCAGGAGGGTATAGAAGATGAATGTGTGAGTAAAGAATTGGTGCAGGGGGCAGTGGTTTAAATTTTTAGATCACTGGAATCTTTTGTGGATGACAGGGGTGACCTATTCAATAAGGATGTGTTATACCTGAACTGGAAGTGGACCAATATTCTGGCAGGCAGATTTGCTAGTGCTGCAAGAGAGGAGCTCAAATAGCTTGGCTGTGGTGGTGGTGGGGGGTGGGGGTGGGGGTATGTCATCCTCAACAGCAGGGAAAACAAGTGCGAGGCTGGAAGGAGATAGAGTAATGAGAAACAGTAAAGTGAAGAGATAGGTTAGGTTGGAACACGGCACGGAGCAAGGAATGCCTGTTGGATTAAATTGCATCTGTTTCAATGCAAGAAGTATTGCATTGAACTCTGGAGTGGATAGGTACATGAGACTGGGATATTATAGCCATTACAGAAACACGGTTAACAGAGGGCCAGGACTGGCAGCTGAAGGTGGGACAGAGATAGTGGAAGGAGGGAAGGGAGAGTTGCATTTCTGATTAAGGCGAGAATCACAGCCGTGATCAGAGATAGAATAACTGACGTATCATCCAGGGCGGCTTTGTGGGTGAATTTAAGAAATAAGAAGGGATTGGTGACATTATCGGGCTTGCAATGTAGTCTCCCGAACAGTAAGCAGGAATTAAAGGAACAAAAGTACGAAGAGAGATTGGGGAGACTTGCGGAACCAATAGGATTGTCATATTGGGAGATTTTAATTTTCCTAACATGCACTGGGACTGACATAGAACTAAGGGATTTGACGGGGTGAATCTATTAAGTATGTTCAGGTAAGTTTACTCAAGCAGTATGGAGAGAGGCCTACTCAGGAAGGGGCAAAACTTGGCCTACTCTTGGGACATAGAGCAGAACAGGCGGCTGAGGTGATAGTGGGGGAGCACTTTGGAACCAGTGCTAATAGTTGTATTAATTTTAAAATAGCTATGGAGAGGGACAAAATTGGTCAGCAGTTTCAAGTTCAAACTTAGGGCAAGGTGAATTTTGATGGAATCAGATATGAGCTTACAGGGGTTGATTGGAGCCAAATGGACCTCTAGCAAATAGGAGGCCTTTATAAGTGAGATAGCTAGAGTTAAAGGTCTCCACGTTCCTGTAAAGGTAAAGGGCAAGGTTCATTGGAAAAGGGAACCCTTGATGACAAGTGATACTGAGGCATGGCTCAGCTTCAGGCAGCTGGTATCAAGGGATTGCCTGGAGGTATACAGGGGATACAGGAGTTTACCGAAGAAGGAGAAGATCATGGTGAATCCAAAGAGGTTATTTAAATATATTAAATAAAGGAGAATCACTGCAGTGAGAATATGACGCCTCAAAGACCAAAATGGACAGGTGTATGTGCAACTGCAGGAGATGGGCAAGGTTCTCAATTAATATTTCTCCTATGTGTTTACGATGGTGAAAGACAGGAAGACCTGGGAGCTTGAGAGGTTAATGGTGATATCTTGGGGTAGTCCATATCATTGTTGGATGTATTAGAATGTATGCATGTGGATTTATCTCCTGGTTCTGACCAGATGTATCAAAGAATAAGGCAGGAGGCTAAAGATGAAACTACGGGGACCACTGGCTGATATTTTTACATCATCGTTAATTACAGGTGAGGTCCCAGAAGGCTGGAGGGTAGTGAATGTTGTGTCCTTATTCAAGGAGAGAAGCCAAGAAAAACCTGGGAACTATAGAGCAGTAAGCCTAACGTAAGTGTGCTGATGAGAGTGAGGGAAGTTTTCAGAATTTGCAGCAGGACGTCGATTAGCTGGGGAAGTGGGCAGAGAAATAGGGAAATGGAGTTTAACATAGATAAGTGTGATGTCTTGTATTTTGGAAAGTCAAAGCAAGGTGGGAATTTCATGGTGAATGACAGGGCCTTAAGGGGTGTACTGGAACAGAGGGTCTTTGGAATTCAGGTGCATGGTTCTCTGAAATGGAGTCACCGGTAGGGAGGGCAGTGAACAAGGGTTTTGGCACATTGGCCTTCATCAGTCAGGGCATGAGTTTAGAATTTGGGAAGTTATGCTGTCGTTATACCTAGTGTTGGTGAGGCCGCACTTGTAGTGTTGTGTTCCGTTTTGGTTACAATGCTCTCGGAAAGATGTTGTTAAACTGGAAAGAACACAGACAAAATTTACAAGGGTGTTGCCAGGACCTAATCATCTGAGTTACAGAAGCGGTTGGACAAGCTAGGATATTTATCTTCAGAGCATAGGAGACTGAGGGGGAGGGGATCCTTGAAAGGGGTGGTACAGTGGCTCAGTGGTTAGCACTGCTGCCTCATAGCACCAGGAACCCGAGCCTTGCACATATGTCTGTGTCGAATTTGAACATTCTCCCGATGTCTGCATGGATTTCCTCCGGTGCTTCAGTTTCCTCCCAGAGTCCAAAGATGTACAGGTCGGGTGAATTGGCCATGCTAAGTTGCCCATAGTTATCGTTGCCGGAGTCAGGGGTAAATATAGACAAGGGGAATCAGTCTGGGTGGGTGACTGTTGAAGGGGTCGCGGTGGACTTGTTGGCCAAAGGACCTGTTTCCATACTCTAGGGAATCTAATCTAATCTGAACTGTACAAGATCAAGAGAGGCATGGATATGGTGAATGGACACAGCCTTTTTTGTCAGAGTTGGGGAATTTAGGACTAGATAGCATCAATTCAAGGTTAGAGTGTAAAATAAAAAAAAAGGTACAATATAGCCTGAATTTTTACACAGAGAGCGGAATGAGCTGCCAGTGGAAGTGGTTGATACATTTACATTAACGATATTTAAAAGGCACTTAGACAAGTACATGGATAGGAACGATTCAGAAGCATATTTGCCAAGTGCAGGGAAACAGGGTTAGAGTAGATGGACATTGGGTCAGTATGGACCAGTTTGCGCCAAACGGCCTGTATTCATGCTGTAGGACTCTATGACTCTATAAGTTGAAGAACATTTGTGCCAAATGCTCATTTTTTTCTTTTGTCATGGGTTTGAATAGTACTGGCACAAAGTTCTTTCAATTTAACGTTGCAGAGATATTGCTTTTCAGTTTGTTATTAGACGTGTGTGTGTGTGTGTGAAATATCAATATACATGTTTGCAATATCCTCCCATCATTCTTTTTTCCACCATAGCTTGAGTAAGTTTGTTTTGGTCATAAACGTGTTGTTTTAGCAGATTAGAGAAATCTGCCTGACTTGTTTCTAACACTGACTCTGACACCCTCTGATAACTATATCCTTGGCCATATATCCAGCTTAGTTATATTTAAATGTATTTGTGACCAATGGAGGAGAGGAACTAGAGGAAGAGTGATCCAAAAACACAGGGAATAATAGATTCAGTGAGCCAAACATCAGTGTAGGGATGGTTGTTGGAAGGTATTCTGAGGGATAGGATTTACATGCATTTAGAAAGACAAGGGCTGATTAAGGATAGTCAACATGGATTTGTGCGATGGAAATCATGCCTCATTAATGTGATTGAGTATTTTGAAGAGGTGACAATGATTGTCAAAGGCACTGTGATGTACACTGTCAACACAAACATCAACGAGGTGTTGACCGAGGTTCCTCATCGTAGATAGATTACTAAGGTTAGATCACATGGAATCCATGGAAAGCTGACAAGTTGGATATAAAATTGGATTGAAGGTAATGGATATTTTTTCCAGAAAATGGGCTTGTAGCCAGTGTTGTGCTAAAAGTATCAGTGCTGACATCACGGTTTTTTTTAAATCGTGTATATAAGTGACTTGGATGTAAATATCGGAGGGACGGGTCGTAAGTTTACAGATAACATCAACTAAATGATGCAGTGGACAGTGAAGGAGATGAGTAGAACGGCACCCTTGACTATCAAAGGGCCCAGGACTGACGGATGGATTTTTTAATTTAGATATTTGTGAGGTTTTGCATTTTGCTAAGTGAATGCAGGGTAGTGCGCTGTGGAATGTTGCTGAACAAAGAAATCTATGGGTGCAGATTCATACTTCTTGAAAGTGGAATTGCAGGTGGACAGGGTGTTGAAGAACACGGTTGGAATGCTTGCCCTTAATCGGTCAGAACATTGAGTATAGGAATTGATGTGGCATGTTGCGCCTGTAGAAGACGCTAGTGAGGCCACTGTAAGAATGCTGCGCACAATTCCATTGGCTCTGCTAGTGGGAGGAGTATGAGACGGCGCAGTAAATGTTTATAAGTATTTTCTGGTACTGGAGGGTTGAGCTTCATGGCGAGGATGAATAGGTTGAGGTTTTTTTTCCCCCTGGATGAGCAGAGGCTGAGGGGTGGCAGAAAAGTGGTTTATAAAATCACGAGGATAATGGATAGTCTGACTGGCCAAGGTCTTTTTCCCAAGTTAGGGAGGCTCCAAAATTAGACTGCATAGGTTGAAGCTGAGAGGGGAATGATATAGAGTGTCCCTTAGGGGTAACATTTTCACGCAGAATGTGGAGCAGTTGCGGGAAGTTCTGTTAGAGAAAATGGTGAAAGCGAGTACAGTTACACATTTAAAATATATTGGAATAGGAGCATAAATAGGAACGATTCAAAGGGATATGGGTCAAATGGTGGCAAATGGGACGAGATCAGATTGGGATATCTGGTTGGCGTGGGCAAGCTGGAATAAAGGATCTGTTTCCATGCTGAATGGCTCTCTGATTCTGTAAGAGGGATGAGGAAAAATTCTAAAAAGGGCCTTTCGAGTGGGAATTTTCTTCCCCAGAAGTTTGAGGTGCCTCTTTGTTTACATTTATTCAAAGCTGAGTTAGTAGATAAGTGATAATAGGATAGAGACAGGAAAGTGGGGCTGAGACAACAACCTGATCAGCCACAATCTTACTGCCTAGTGGAGAAGGCTCAAAGTGTCTAATTAACCACTCCAGCTCCCCAATCCCATGTTTCTATATTCCATTCAGTCCCTCAAAGCTGCTAGACAGAAGCAGTTAGAGAGGCCACTTACTGCTATCACCTGGTGCACAGGAACAGACGAGACCATTCTTCTTCTCAAGACTGTCACACACGGTTTGAGGTGATTTGGAAAATGTAATTGGAAAACCAAGGCTCATCTCTCTTCACATAGCTTCCCCTCCCTGCAACTTGGGCTTCATTTGTTGATCATGTTGTAGACCCAGATTCACTGTGAATACAGCCCCTATGCCTCACCCAGAGATTGCTCACAAAATTCTCTGCTCTCTCTGACATTCACTACCCTCTGTTTGAAGAAAACATTCTCTGCTTCGACACCATGACTTATTAATATGAACCAAAGAGGAAACACTGGGACTCAGGTAATAGGGACTGGACCTGAACACAAGACAGTATTTGACTGAGGATGACATCAAGGAGTCTGAGCAAAATCGCACTCAATGAGAATTGATTGTGATCGCTCCACTTTTTGGAGTCATTCACAGCGCAAGGGAAGATGATTATCATCGGTGGACATCACTCATCTCAGCCATGGGACGCAACTATAGAGATCCTCAGGGTAGCTCCCTCAGCTCAGGCAGCCCCAGTTGGTCATAAAAGAATCCCTACAGTGCGAAAGAAGGCCATTCAGCCCATTGAGTCCAAACTGAGCAGAAGTGGGGATATTTACTGAAGTTTGCATAACATTCAGAACAAGTTGTCCCTCTTCAGCTCTTGAAGCAGTCAGTGTCCAAGTGCTACAAGATCCTGACAACACTCAATATCATGCTGTTAAAGTCTGGGTAACATTTATGTAAAAACACTATACACGTGGGCGGCACGGTGGCACAGTGGTTAGCACTGCTGCCTCACAGCGCCTGTAGACCCGGGTTCAATTCCCGACTCAGGCGACTAACTGTGTGGAGTTTGCACGTTCTCCCCGTGTCTGCGTGGGTTTCCTCCGGGTGCTCCGGTTTCCTCCCACAGTCCAAAGATGTGCGGGTCAGGTGAATTGGCCAAGCTAAAATTCCCGTAGTGTTAGGTAAGGTAATGTAGGGGTATGGGTGGGTTGCGCTTCGGCGGGTCGGTGTGGACTTGTTGGGCCGAAGGGCCTGTTTCCACACTTTAAGTCTAATCTAATCTAATCTAATTTCTACAGTAAATGGTGAAGCTCATTCAGCACCTCAATCTGGGTTCACAAACATATGGGGAAGTCATTCGCCCATCAAACTATTACAAGATGGATGATAGTTTACTCAGTCCCTCCTGCCTATTACACAGGGAGAGAAGGAATCTGCTCACTCCCATGCATCATTTACACGGGATCAGAAAGAGATTATTTCACACCTAGAGTCACTTAAAAAGGAACAGGAAAAGGTCGTTCAGTTTCTCAAGTCACTAATACAGGAACAGGAAGGTGTCAGAGATGCTCCAACATCATAAACAAATGAAAGGACTGCACGGATAGACTGCTCTGACCTGGTCCACATGATTTAATTACTCATAGTACATATGTGCTACTTTAACACGGATTTCTGGCAGTAGGAGTGAAACCAAGTTTTTTAAACATTCTCCAAGGTGTCTTCCATCTTCAAGAAAGCAAACCCATGGTCTCCATGGAGGTCAGTCGCTGAAGAGGAATGGTTAACTGTTTCAGAATGAAGTTACTGTGGCCGCTGACAGGATTGTGTACAAAGTGACATTCAATGCTGTGTCACACAGTAACTACGCACTAAAATATTCAGAATTCATTCTGAGCCTGTACCTTTCTGACAAACAACATGGGGGCTCTACACAAGCACTTAAACTATCGGGAATCAAACATCCAAATAAAAGTATGAAGCTTTCACCCTATTCAGCTGTTTGGGACATCATGAGTATCCATCCATAACCATCAAGTTTCTACTTCGTTATTCTCTCACAGTGCTACAGATTAAACACATAGTTCCTGCACTCTCTGCTGATGGTACCACCATGCCAGGGTTTAGTCTGGTGAAAGTCCTTTGCATGCTCTCGGTGACAAATTAATCAATATTTATAAAACAGACCAAATGTGTACACAATGCACCACATACTCTCTCAAAAAACAAGAGCATGTCCTACCTCTGATACTTCAATCATTTTGTATGAAGAGCTACATATAATTTACTTCCTGCCCTGTAAGAATTCGGTTAGTGACTTATGATCAAGGACATCCAGGTCCTTTTCAACAAAGCCACTTTCCAAACACTCACAAGTAAAAAAAAAAGTACACATGTGAATTCTGATATTTGGTGTTCATTTTTATACCATTGAACAGCTATTGCTCAAAAACTGATCCTGCTGATACCCAACAAGCCCTCAGTCCAGAGAAAAACACTGCTCTTCTCGTATCTCCATTATCCAATTTTCAATCCATGTGGTATATATTCCATCTCTACCTACCCATGGACACTAACATTCCCCACTCACCTGTATTCAACCATGTCAAACATCTTCTGAAAATCAAAAACTCCACTCTCACTAGTTCTCAATTGTCGATATCACAAAAGACAATCTGCACAAACTCCAGCAGGTTTATCAAAGATCATTTCCCTTTCCTCAATCTAGGAATCTACCAAATAAGATCATTATTTCCCAAGCGTCTGGGTGTCACAATCCTTATAAAATTTTCCAAAGTTTTACTCACAGCTGACATCAAGCTAATTAGTTTCCTTTTCCCCTGTCCGGCCTGTTTTAAATGTTTAGCTTTACAATAGCTGCTTTCCAGTCTGCAGTATCTTTTCCAATATCTAACCAGCTTTGAAGAATAATTCGTAATTCTTTCACTAGTTCAGTTGTCACCTGCTCAATACACTGGGTTGAAGATCATCACATGCAACAACATCCAAAATTTCAATTCGATTAGATTTTCAAAAGTATACTCTTCATTAATTCTAATTTCCTGCAGTTTCTAATTTTTACCAGTCACTCTGTTTCCTAGTATTTCTGGAAGTTAGTTTCTGTACATTCAGCTGTGGAGATTGAGCCATTGCATTTCTCCCAGCAAGCAGGTGGCTTCTGTCAGCTAGTGATATATCAGAGGATTGCCCTTCAGAGATGCTGAGTGTATAACCTATTCTGTGTGGAAAGTTCCAGAATCAATCCAGTTTTCTTCATCGTGAGTGTCAGCACAGTCCTGTCCCTTGTCTGAGACCACAGGTTACACTGAAAGAGGGGGCACAGCTCAGTGAGCGCATCATTTTTTAAACAAGCTGGATTCAAACTTTACCCCTGAATGGATCCAGTGTAGAAAAATGTTCCTGGAAATCCCAGGGAGAATAGTGCAGTGCCCTGCTCCCGTCTGCTGACAGAGCTTGCCTTCTGTGGAGTTTAAACTCCATTTGTTTCCCATGAACCCAGACACGCTGTAAATGCAATGTCCAGAGTGGTGTCACCAGACCCTCCTGTCTCCTGAATGAACCCAGCAGCTGACAATACAAACTCGGGGAAAGCATCCTCAGAACCTCACCTGATTTTCTAATGACAGCAGCTAGTCAATTTTCCCCCACCCATGGTGCACCCATTCAATGTTGAATTTGCCTCCATCTCCTCAGTTTCTCTTCCTGGCTGAGAAAGCTGTTACATCTTCACGCAGTCGCACATTAACAGTTCCTCTTTCCAAAGAAGCAGTTGACACTCTAACATTATGTTTCTCTATATCTCAGTAACGATACGTATTGGCCGATAGAGCTGATCACCACACTGAGAGAAGAGAGTAGAGGTAGAGGGGACATGACTCACGTTAAGCAGGGACATTCCAAAATAGATATAATATGCAGGAATATGCGAAAAGGGGAAATGCTAGAATAACTTTCCATTCTATTCTTCTTCCAGTCCATCATCAGCAATCCTTTTTCTTGCTTTTCCTTTCATTCTCTGTCTCTCTGTCTCTCTGTCTCTCTCTCTCTCTGTCTCTCTCTGTCTCTCTCTCTCTCCCTCTCTCTCTCTTTCTCTCTCTCTCTCTCTCTTTCTCTCTCCCTCTCTCGCTCTCTCTTACTGGACATTTCCCCATCCATTCAGCACAAACCTCCCGCTCACCCTTCCAACTATCCCTGATATAATAATATTATTTACCAGTTGCATTCAGTTTTGACAGGATCAGTGAAGTCAAAATTTTATCTGTGTTTCTCCCGACAGACTGCCATACCTGCTGAGATTCGTTAAAATTCTTTCAGACGCTGGAGAATTTTATTTCAGATCTCCAGCATTCATAGTTCCTTGGTTTATTCACCTTTAATGTTGTTCTTTCCGGGATGCCAGCATCACTGGCAAGGGCAGCATTTGTTGTCCATCCTAAGTGCCCTTGAACACGCGGCCATTTGTCAAGGCAATATGGAGGGAAGCTAATTGTAGTGGGTCTGAAGTGACATTTAGTGCAGACGGAGCAAAAATGTTAGGTTTCTTTACCAAAGGTTATCAGTAAAATAAGAAAAGAAATCCAGAAGGTTTATGGTTGCCATGAGTGAAATTAGGTTTCATTCCAATTTTTGTCATTCGAATTTAAGTTTAGTCATCGGCTATGTTAGGATTTCAAACAATGCTTTTAGAGTCATAACCTGTGCCTCTGAATGACACAGTCAGTGACATTGTTACTCTGATGCAGAGTCCCTGTTGTGAAGTAACTGTGGAGACAAGAGTAAGTTTGTGATCAAATATTTGTAACTGCAAGAGAGGTCAGATGAGAACTGGAGCCATATAACAAAGGGGTAGATGATGGCAAAGTAAGCAACAGAACTCAGGCAGAGTTGGAGAGTGAGAATATCATGCAGGTGTGTGTCGGCAGGTTTGATGACAGAGAGAATATGGAGACATAAAACAGTTCATGGTAAAAAGGGGACTCAAGGTCCGGAAAAGTCTTTTTCCTTTCAGATGTTTATGGGTAAGTAGTTTGGAAATGCATGAAATGGAAGTGGAGCTTGTGACTGAAAGCTTATGCATTTGTTAAATATAATAAACCAGAATAGCAATAACATTCAGCATCATTTATAGAATTGACAGAGATAAGCTTACTAGGAGCACGAACAATAGCAAGGATGGGATAGTATCCATCTTGAATAATAATCAGTACGGCTCATATCCACAACTCTAACCACGCCCAATCTTGAGAAAGATAGTAAAAACCCTCGAGGTTAAACTCCTGTCCATTGTTTGAACTTTCCCGTCTAATGTTCTCAGATTCTGATCCACTGTTGGAACATTCTCACGTCTCAGATTCTGCTCTCTGTCTCTTTCTCTGTAGCTGTTGATCCCAAACTTGTTGAGATTGACTCTGCCCTGAGTACTATGGCATAGAAAGCCGAAAGAAGCCCCTATTTATGGAAGAGGCTAACCCTCTAGTATCACAATTAAGTCCAGGGAGACTGATACTAATCACAGTCACTGAACAAACAGCTCCAGTTAACCCTTTTCATGACAACCCTGACCTACCACAATAATGTTTGGTCTTCGGGGGATGTTGATATCGCTGACCATTGGGCTAATGGCACATCTCCAATTGTAACGTTAGAGGTGAGGAGCAAGGGATAATGCTTTCTCTTCACAATCTCAATGGGTTCCTCAGTGTTTTGGCAGAATAGAAGTTGCTGGATTCCTGAGGCTGTCTCTGTCTGATCACTAGGCCTGCTACATCTTTTCATTTTCTTTATTTATGTTTAACGTTGACTTTTGTCTGTCCAGTATGTAATGGCTTACGTGGGTTTAGGCATTTTTGAGAGACACCTACAGAGCCATAGACGATGTAGATACAGTCCCTTCCTTGTGTTCTTGCAGCCGCGGCTTGGTCCTGTGGAGTGATGGTCAAACTCTCACAGAACCAGGATTCTTAGTTTTACCTTTCGCCAGTTATTGCTGGGGTCTCAGCAGGGTTGGAAGGCTGTAAATCTCTCCTGGCTGCTTCACTTTCTTTCGGACATTTCTCTCGGAATTGTCGTTTGATGATCTTTCCCCCTGGATCAGAGAACTGCATGTTTCTTGAATTTGTTTTTTGACACATGTGTGTTTATTGGAAATACATATTGGAGAAGTTCCTCCAAAGTAGTTAAATAACCCTTGATTCTGCTAAATTTTCCAACAGAATTAAGTTATTCCAAGTTCCTCTTCCTTTTGTTATATTCTGTCGACAGTGTTTGAACAAATTTTGTTGTTTTTAGTGTCGAATATTTTGACAAAGTGAACTGTATCTGGAACACAGCAACTCACATTTACCAGCGGAATGGGCTAAGCTGGAAGAGTGACAGTTACATCAGGAATTATATCGGATACTCAATACACCTCACAGATCCCGCCCAGGCACATATAAGCACAGATGAGATACCTGCTTAGCGTGAAGCACTGCATAACCAGGCGAGTGTACTGCTCAGCAGAAGATTGAACTCTATTTAGAGCTCACCAGTCCCCTACTTATCTGTCCAACAGTACACTGATCTATACACCTGGACTAGATTATCTGTTCAGCACAGGGCGTTGTGCAGAACAAACAGGGTCATTGTTCTATACACACGGGCTGGGTATCTGTGCAGCATGAGGATCTGTGTAGTGAATAGCAGTGAATCTATCTGTTAATCTTGAGCAGTTACCTTCCCAGCATACGCAAATGTGTACAGCAACCACTGAGTTGTTGAGTAACACTATGTTCGATCGCTGCCCAGCGTGGGGAAACTTGCAACACATGCTGGAAGTGACAGGATGTGCAGCTCTCATCCATTTACAGCTCCATATCTCCATTGCGTCATAGCAAGGGCTGCTGTGGGTGTGAAACTCAGTCCCAGAGAGAGGCCACGAATCAGTTGAACTACCACCAAATGGGAGGAGCTTGGTGAAAAGAGACGGTGAGATTGAGAGAATATAAGAGAAGAATCTGATGGTAGACTTAAAAATTCTGAAATGAAAACATTTCTATAGCATCTAGCAATATGGGGCTCTGTTTCCAGGAATGATGGGTGAACAGGATATTGGTGTCAGCTGGGATGTTGGAGAGCATTGGATGAGCATTTGTTCTGCAGCTTTGTAACTGGGAGCAGGGTCAGCAGTCTTCGACTCATTGGGCTGAATCTGATAATAATTTGTCTCAGTGTCATTTTCATTGACTGTGGCAGGGAGATTGTTTTTCTGAGATTCCTGATGCAATCTTATCGATCTCACCTCATTAACTACCCACCCAATCCCATGGTGCCCCTCTTATTCAATGTCAGCCCAATTCTCAAACCCATCATGGCTAGAGGTACTCACTATCGTCTGGATGTCCCTGGATATTCTGTGATCGATTGCACTGGTGCCATCTTTAAAAGGCCAATGGGCACACAGTTGCGCTTTCTCAGTTTGGAACTGCCCTGCACAGTTTGCTCCGAGCATGGCAGATAAGGGGCAATTACACCACGGTTTGTCGATACGGGCATGGAGGTCCTGGTGGATCAGCTAGTACAGACGGGAACCATTCTCTTCCCGGAGGGGGCGGCACCACCAGACCCACCGAGCATGGTCTGAGCTCACCACCCAGCTCAGTGCAGTATCTGCGGTCTGAAGAAATGTCCAGAAATACAGGACAAGCATCAATAACCTTCCGCACTCTGTCAGGATAGGTGTTACCGTATTCTCTTTGCTCCCTCACACTCACTGCATGTCTGTTACAGCGCCTTCCCCAGAATAAGGCTCCATCACTCTCACTACTGCATGCAGCACCTTCTCTCTCTCTCGCTCCCTCTCACTTATGCAACACCCCCACATTGTTATAAAATGTGATGGAGAGTTTCTAGAATTCTCTGGATGATGTAGTTTGTACAATGCTCCAGATAATTTTCAAATTAATACACAACTTCATCAAAATGTTCCTCCCCAATGTGTAATACATCAACGGAAGAAAGAGAGTTTTACTTTTTTTAAAAAATCACTCAGGATGAAAGTGCGTCATGAGGCCATTAAGCCTCTCAAATATGCTCCACTATTCAGACAAAGGGAGCACCTAAACACTTGAAGACTCACTCTCTTCTTGAAAACAGGCGCCACATTGGAGGTTCTCAAGTTTTGCTGGAACACTCCAGCCATCCAGAAAGTTATGGAATATTTCACACAGTGCCACCAGTCACTCTGAAACCACTTCTATTATAACCAGTTTTGAATTGCTGACGACCTGTTTACCCTTGATCTTATCTGTTGAGAAAAGACTTGTTTGTCTTATTAGAGACAGTGCAAGATCTTCCATGTGTCTACAATTTTGTTTATATTATTGTAATTCTTTGTGACTTCCCCGTGAGGAACGATTTAAAATAATGTTTTAAATTATCAGCCTGTAGCCTGAAACCAAATCCGCAGTCACACCCTCCAGGTATCCCACATATTCTTTCCTGCCTTTCTTCCAAGGGTCACACACACATCATGAATGTTTTGTATTCGATATGGGAAAACTCTTGCGGTTAGTTTTTTTTCATGTTTCTTGCCAGTTTTGGAATAATTTTCTTGGCATTTTACTTTATACAATCTGCTTCTGGTTCCAAAAATAAACTTCCCAAAGCTGGCGGATGTGAGAGCTCCCCAATCTGAATTCTGTAGTTTGTGATTGATTAGTATCCTTCACAGACTTTGTGCATCATGGGCGGTTCATCTTCACATCTTCATATCATCTTCTTTTTGATTAGAGTCAATCATTGATGAGCGTTATGAAATATCTGCTTAAATGTCTCCCCCACATATCTACTGACCTTCACGTGGGTCTATTTTCACATTCCGTTTTAGACAATATATTAGACATAAATCTGCAATTGAAATGGTTGGCTCTTCTCAATCATTCAGGGGAACTTCTGTATGTGGCTGAACACAGGATCAGCTGAGAGTGACTCCATTATCCCAGTTTCTCTGGTTCCGCCATTTCTGTTCGATGATGCCACATGCCAGTGGGAAGCTTCTCACATGTCAGCCTTTTCTCTGAAACGAGAAATCCTCTCACTCCGGTGGACTGAAAATTCAACTGTGACTGTCTTATCTCCCTCACTTCTGCCCTCACTCTTTCCCCTCCTTCCCAGCTTTCACTGTACAAGATGCTGCTGGACCTAGAGTCATAGAGATATACAGCATGGAAACAGACCCTTCGGTCCAGTGTATCAAAGCTACCCAAACGCCCTGTCCAACACGGAGAGCCATACACCAGGAAATGAACGATAACACAAGGTGAACCCATTCATTGGTTCTGGAACTACAAAACACTGACGTCAATGACTCTACAGAGCTCTTAGTCATGGTCAGGGAGAGAAACAATGGGAAACACATACACATCAAACAAAGTTGATGACATTACAGGAATGGAAAAGATTCAGATGAATATGATAAAGAGTTTGAATATTGTAACAAATTGGAGACGTGACACCGGGGAAAGACCTAACTGAATGAGAATATGGAAATGGAAGTATTGCCGCATCAGAAACCAGGTTAGGTCGCTGAGTACAGGGCTGATGGGTGATTGGGTGTGAATTGGGGGTCAGTCACTAGAATTGAATTGCAGATATTTCAGCTCAAACTCGGCATTTTTGTGATGCTGTAGATCAAAGCAGCAGGAGCAGAAGCAGAATTGTGTTCAATCACCATCTGTAACTTTTCCCCCCCGGGATAATCCCTCAGTCTATCATTGACATCATCCGATCTATGGTTCAGTGACAAGTGTGGATGAACATGCCAGAGTTAGAACCATGTGCACCTCAACCTGACTACAACCCATTAACGCTAATGCACTTGAATGGTTGCATTCCAAACAGCAGAACTAACACCTGACAGAGAGGGTGAAATGATCGCCAGACCAACAGATGAGATCTAAACTCTGCCGTCCTGCCATATCCAATTATAAAGGTCAATGCACTCTTAAACAACTCACTGGAGGAGAGGACTCCACAAATATCACAATCCGAAATAATGGAACAGCCTTGTACCTCAGTGTACAAGATAAGGATGTAATATCTGCACAATCCTCAGCCAGAAATGTTGATTCGATGATCCACGTCACCCTCCCATCATGCCCACAGAATCACAGATGCCAACCTTCACCCAATTTGATTGGCTGCAAGTAACATGAAGAAACAGCTGAACACAGTAGATACGATTGAGGCAATGGGCCCTGACACCATTCCTGCAATAGGACTGAAGACTTGTGCTGCACAACAAGCCGTGTCCCTGGGGAAGCTGTTTCATTCCAGCTCCAACTCTGACACCTCCCTGGCAAAGTGGAAAATTACTTAGCTATGTCCCGTCCCCTAAGAGGAGAATAATTACAAACTGGCCATTTACCATGCGCTCAGTCCCATCGCTCTAGTGAATTTGGAGGGAGTTCTTTTTGATAGAGCAATCAAGCAGCACAGAAATAACCAGCTCAGAGTGTTTTTTGGTAGGTCCCCATGTGGAGATGATGCTGTTGTGGAAATGTCACTGGATTACTAATCCAGACCAAGTTAATGATCTGGCAGCTGGTGGAAGTTAAAAGCAATTAATAAAATGTTGAGATCTAAAGTCTGGCGGCATTAACAGTGACCCTGAAGCCAATGTCAATTGTAAACACCAATTGCCTTCCCCTAAGTACTTTCAGGAAGTGAGTATACCGTGCTTTCCTGCTCTGGTCTAAAAGTTACTCCAGACGCACAGACATATGATAAACTCTTCAATGGTCTCTGAATCGTCCAAGCAAGACGCTAAATTGTATCAAAGTGTTCCAAGGTCTTAATGGATAAAACCGGACAGGACATTAACCCTCGGAATAAGAATAGGGAATGGAAAACATAGTCTTGTTGATCCTGCAAATGTCTCCTTACTAACATCTGAGAGTTTGTGACAGCAGTTAAAAAGCTTTAACACAGACTGCACAGAAGCATCCGGAAAGGAGTAGGTCATTGAACACATTAAGCCTTTCCCATTCTAGTTAATGGAGAAAACCTCCTCAATGCAGTTTTCCACATACAGTGTTCATATCCCTTAATATGTTCAAACATAGGGATATATAAAATTTAAAAAAAAACCTGCTGTAATCCCTTCGGTCCATCAATTTTGCTCCTTCATTCTAAATACAGGCAGTTCTCCGATAATGTGTGTTTATCAAACTCGACTTCAATACAACACGATTCGTGAACTGTGCAACTTTCCTTATAAAGCGAGCTCACGATTACTGGAACACGTTCCTTCCCTGGCACCAGCTGAACAGCAAGTCCCAGACTCAGGATCCTCTGATGCAAAATGCACCCTCAGCGTGTTCAGCTAAGACATGAATATAATCCGCTCTGCAGGCCTTGAACCTGAGCCTGAAACTGGGAATTGCAGTCAACATTGAGAAGGAACTGTATTTTAAACTGGGAGAGAAGCTTGATGCAAACTGGAATTCTGCGTCTGCATCATGTGGTCAGTCAGCTTGCGTGCTTCCTGGTGAAGAGTTGGTGAAATGTGCAAGGCTGTATCAGCTGTTGTTGTGTGAAAGTGTTACATTTACTGCACTATTACATTACAATATATCATTTGAAGATTTACATGCACTGTGCTATCGTTTGTGTTAGGCTGACCAATTTTTGTTTTGATTTTTCATGATATTTTTGGGGCTTCGCCCATTATCCTCTTTTCCCCCATAGGTCCCATTATTTATATTGCACCGTTTTCTATAATACGGTGTTCCACAGGAACTCAGCCGCCGCATTATTGGAGAACCAGTAATTGAAATGATCGCTAATTCCCGCCTCAGGCAACTGTCTGTGTGGAGTTGGCACATTCTCCACGTGTCTGCGTGGGTTTCCGCCGGGTACTCCAGTTTCCTACCACAGTCCAAAGATGTGCAGGTTAGGTGAATTGGCCATGCTAAATTGCCCATAGCGTTAGGTGAAGGGGTAAATGTAGGGGAATGGGTCTGGGTGGGTTGCTCTTCGGGGGTTCGGTGAGGACTTGGTGAGCCGAAGGGCTGTTTCCATACTGTAAGTAATCTAATCTAATAGAACATAGAACATAGAACAATACAGCACAGAACAGCCATTCGGCCCACCATGTTGTGCTGAACATTTGTCCTAGCTTTAGCACCTATCCATGTACCTATCCAATTGCCGCTTAAAGGTCACCAATGATTCTGACTCTGCCACTCCCACAGGTGCGCATTCCATGCCCCCACCACTCTTGGGGTAAAGAACTTACCGCTGACATCCCCCCTATACCTTCCACCCTTCACCTTAAATGTATGTCCCCTTGTAACACTCTCTTGTACCCGGGGAAAAAGTCTCTTACTGTCTACACTATCTATTCCCCTGATCATCTTATAAACCTCTATCAATCACCCCTCATCCTTCGTCGTTCCAATGAGAAAAGGCCTAGCACTCTCAGCCTATCCTCGTACGACCTATTCTCCATTCCAGGCAACATCCTGGTAAATCTCCTCTGCACCCTCTCCAAAGCTTTAACATCTTTCCTAAAGTGAGGCGACCAGAACTGCACACAGTACTCCAAATGTGCCCTTATCAAGGTCCGGTACAGCTGCAACATCACCTCACGACTCTTGAATTCAATCCCTCTGCTAATGAACGCTAATACATCATAGGCCTTCTTAGAAGCTCTATCCACCTGAGTGGCAACTTTCAAAAAGCTATGAACATAGACCCCAAGATCCCTCTGCTCCTCCACCTTACTAAGAACCCAACCATTAACCCTGTATTCCGCATTCTTATTTGTCCTTCCAAAATGGACAACCTCACACTTGACAGGGTTGAATTCAATCTGCCACTCCTCAGCCCAGCTCTGCATCATATCTAAGTCCCTTTGCAGCAGACAACAGCCCTCCTCACTATCCACAACTCCACCAATCATCGTATCGTCTGCAAATTTACTGTCCCACCCTTCGACTCCCTCTTCCAAGTCATTAATAAAAATTACAAACAGCAGAGGAACCAGAACTGATCCCTGCGGAACTCCACTTGTAACTGGTCTCCAGGCTGAATATTTACCATCTACCACCACTCTCTGACTTCGTGCGGTTAGCCAGTTCTCTATCCAACTGGCCAAATTTCCCACTATCCAATGCCTCCTGACTTGACGCATAAGCCTACCATGGGGAACCTTATCAAATGCCTTACTAAAATCCATGTACACTACATCCACTGCTCTACCGTCATCCACATGCTTGGTCACCTCCTCAAAGAATTCAGTAAGACTTGTAAGGCAATACCTACCCCTCACAAATCCGTGCTGGCTGTCCCTAATCAAGCAGCATCTTTCCAAATAGTCATAAATCCTATCCCTCAGTACCCTTTCCATTACTTTGCCTACCACCGAAGTAAGACTAACTGGCCTGTAATTCCTGGGGTTATCCCTATTCCTTTTTTTTGAACAGGGGAATAACATTCGATCTAATCTAATGCACTATCACCACAATATACTCCTGCTCCCCCCCCATCCCTTTTGTGTCATGAAATCCTTATTTATAGTCAGTGCCTTAACTTCCGCAGCCTTATGTGATACATAATTCCCCAGGTTCACAGTGTCTGAGTGCAGACATTTATTCTCACCACAGTGCAGAGTGGCCTGCCTGCACATAATACTGTGAGCCCTTGTTTTTAGACCTCCCAGCCAGGGGAATTATCACCCCTGCTTCCAGTCTGTCTCACCTTCTCAGAGTTTTATATATTTCACTGAGATCTCCACTCATTTTCCTAAAGCCCATGGGATACAGGCCCAATCAACTCACCTCTGCTCCAACAACAATCCTGTCATCCCAGAGATCAGTCTGGTAATACTTTGCTGCACTGCCTCAATGTCAGGTTTGTCCTTTATTAGGTAAGGAGACCAAAACTGCACACAATACAGCACAATGTTCAAGATGGTGTTTCATCAAGGCCCGTACAGCTGCAATAAGTGATCCTTACTCGTGGACTCAAATCCCTTTGAAATGAAGGTCAACACACCATCTATCTTCCTATCTTCCAAAATCAAGCAACCACAGAAGCATAGACTCTGTACCGTCAGAAAGGCAGCACGATCTATTTTAATTCCACTTTCTTACATGAAAACCGAAGCCATAAATGTTATGATACTTCAAGTGCTGGCCCAATTGCTTTTTAATTGTTGTGAGCTTATCCGTCACAACTACCGTCTCAGGACGTTTATTCCTGACCACAACACCCTCTGGGCGAAAAACAATCCTCAAATCCTCTATCAACCTCAAACCCTTGACTTGAAAGGTGTGCCCCCTTGTTCATGGCCTTCTAACTAAAAGGAACAGCTGCTGTGTATACACCCTGTCCATGGTCCTCATAATCTTATCGTACTGAATCACGTCGCGCTCAGCCTTTCTGCTCCAAAGTAAACAGCCCGAGCTTATCCAGCCTCTCTCCATAGCTGATATGCTCCATAGGGAACATCCTGGTGAATCTCCTCTGCATCCACTCCAGTGCAATCATATCCTTCCTGTAATGTGGCTCCCAGAACTGCACACAGTATTTCATCTTGCCTAACCAAAGTCCTGTTTACACTTTAATAATCTATATCTCGATGAGTAAACACTATGATTACTTTCTCCTTTGCCATCTTAACTAACATATTACCCTGCCTAGTGACATTCAGGGATGTGTGGAGAAGCACGCCCTGAACTTCCTAGTGTACTGCCATTCATTGAGTCCTCTCCTGTCTGGTTCCTTCTTCCAAAGTGCATCACCTCATATTTATCAGGGTTACATTCCATCTACCGTTGATCCACCCATCTGACGATTCCACCTGTATCTTCCTGAAACATAAGGCCTTCCTCTTCATTGCCAACCACCCGGACAATATTTGTATCAAACACAAACTTACTTATCATACTCGGCCCCACCCCCTCCACATTCACATCTACATCATTTATAAATACCACAAATAATAAGGGATACAGCAGTGATTCTTGTGGTACACCAGGGGACACTGATCTCTAGTCACATAAATAGCTTTCTACTACTACCATCTGTCTCCTGCTACTAAGACAATTTGAATGCCAGTTGCCTAATTACCCTTGATACCATGGCCATGCGATTGTACTTTCTTCATCACCTCTGTTTAAGGTCTGGCTGAAAAACCATATAAATAACCTCTTCGAAAAAAGTAAATAAAATTCTTTCGGTATGACTTCCCTCTGATGACTTCATGCCGACATCCCTGATCAAATATTGCCTCTGTAAATGAAGATCAGTTTTTTTTCCTTCCATATTTTCCCAATAGTTTCCCTGACACTGATCTGATACTCACTAATCGACAGTTCCCTGGTTTACCGCCACCAGCCTTCCTGTAAAGAGTGCGCTCCAGAACTTTGGCCCCCTCTTCTTTGACCAGAATCTACTGAAATATTTGTTTCAGGGCCTTTCCTCCCTCTCTCCAACAGCAGCCTGTAATGCAACTCATCCGTACCTGGGGATTTGTCCATTTTTATACTAGCCAAAGCCTTCACTACTGCTCGCATTTTATATCGATCTGCTCAAGAGCTTCCCAGTCCATATTCTCGTATTCTGTATCTGCCTCCTCCTTCTTCCAAGTAAAACAGCTGTGAAGTTCTCATATCACAATTTATTAATGTTCTCCAGCTTCACACACAAATTGCCCCCTTGGTTTCTAATGGGCCCTGATTATTACCTGGTTATTCTGTTCTGCTTGATGTTCTTGTGGAATATCTTGAAATTGTCGCTAACCTTGGTCGCACTTGTCCAAGCCCCTATTTGATCTCGTCCCTCTGTTTCAATATTTTAAATCTTCACTGAAATCATCTCTATCTCTGAAACACTAGAGAACAAAGACTTAGTTTTTTCAGTAGACAATTTTGTCATCTGAGGATATAGTCTGACGAATGTCTATTCAGTATTCAGTTTGATTTACTTAGATCAGGACATCAAAACTATAGCTGAAAAATGTGTTGTTGGAAAAGCTCCTGAAGATGATTCCTGAAGAAAGGCTTATGCCCGAAACGTCGTTTCTCCTGCTC